>NW_009715690.1:0-90098 GCF_000703405.1 Apaloderma vittatum | reverse complement strand
CGGCAAGGTTACAGTACGTCGGGCTTCTGCGTTAGTGTGTTACGCAGACCAGAGGTCGCGTTCAAGTAGAAGACTGGAGCGGCTTTTTTTCCCCCGTTGCTGTTAACCTTTCTCCGAAGGCTGATAGCAGAGAGCCTTTCCTGCAGATGGCTCAGCCTTCTCTTCCTTGTGACAGACAAGGACTTATTTCACAGGGTTTGGCTACAAATATGTCTTTATGTCTATCTAGATAGTCTCATTCAAGGTTGATTTGATTTATTTTAGTTTTTAAAACAATTACTTATACACAACTATTAAAATAAATTATTTTATCTGCATAACTATAAATATTCCTGGTTCTTGATATGGATATGACAAAGTCTACTCAGTTTACTCACACTAGTACAAATACGGATCTGCGTGTGTGTGTGCACACACACAAGCGCACGCACTTTCGACAGGGAAAAGTAAGCCCTGATTGTTTCCTCTGCTGTGTTTATGCATTTGATTTTTGTTGCTGTTTGACAAAACACCCATGCAAACATCTTGTTGCGAATGTGTCACTAAGCACAGATACTCAGAAAGCGTTTTGGTGGCACTCTTAAAGATGAGTATAAGTCTCTAAGTCATTAGGAATTATATTCTTATGTCTCTTTTGAAAATGAAATGTTATCTCCTGGGTCGCAGCTTGAAAAGTGTCACTCATAATGTTTTATAATTGTATGGCGGTACAGCTGTAGCAAGAAAAATACCAATGAACTATAGATGCATTTGTTATACTTCATTTTTTGAGGGATAAAATAAAATTATAAATTAACACATCTTCTCTCCCTCTCGCCACTTGATTTGTGGTTTCATGTCTGCATTATGAATTAGTTGCGGAATGCTAGTAGGACACCAAGCACTGAAACTGTATAGGTCACAAAAGAGACTGGGTTTCTGCTCAGATATTTTGCTATTTATATGACCTGAAGTTGCACCTGAGGTCTGGAGGGTGGTGGTAATTAAAGGCTAGATTGGGTCACCTTGGCTCATGCCAGCTGGGACTTCACTTGGCCAGACATCCCATGGGAAGCACCAGGGAGTAAGATACTCCTTGGTCTGAACCAAGGTGACAGAATATGGTCCCCTTTTTGTGATGGTGTGCTGACAGCTTTTGTTGGGAAGGATTAGTGTTTCCAGGTCTTGCTTGCAGGGAAGGCACTGTGGAAGGAGGAGAGCTTCAGGCTTAGTGGCTTCTTGATACTCAAACCAGAGGGTTTTCCTAAGTGAGACAAAGCAAGAGTTTGTTATTTTTAATTCGAGCAGGACAGGTATAGCTTTGGCCAGAACTGGTTGCCCATCAGGGAGCTAGACATATGCACGTTTGATCAAATGATTAGACAGCTGTCCTATTGCCTGAAGTCATCCTGAAGTCACCCATGGCCACAAGTCATCCTGTTGCTGTTGTGTGTGAACACAGGCCTAACCGAGCTTTCCTGCCACGTGTCCCTGCCCACGACAGGGAGGTTGGATTAAATGATCTCTAAGGTCCCTTCCAGACTAGGCCATTCTATGAACTATGACCTATGTTGCCTTTTGCCTGTGCAGGAATCGCCAGGTTATCCCTGCTGTTTTGTGACACATGCCTCCAAAACACCTTGGGCAGGGCTGCTGTTGAGCAGTGGCTACCTGTGCTGGCAAGTCAAGTGGGCATTGGGTGCCCATGCTAACGGCTGCCTAAAGCTATGGCAAGTACTGTGGGTTATGCCAGGTTGCACTACATGGGCACAGGGGAGGCCCTTTAGATATTAATTACTAGTGCAAGGCTTTCTCCTGAATGGAAGAGAGAGTAAAGGAAATTCTTCTTTCAGGCTCAAAAAGGCTTGTATCGTCTCTTGAGTTTAGGAAACTCAGATATTCTACAGAGTGTAAAACTGGAGCTTATCCTGAGGAAAGCCAGAACTTAAATGATGATGGATTAGCTGTATTAAGAAGCTAGCCACTGTAGCTTCTGCCTATCCCCATAGTGTCCCCATCTTGGCACATGTAACAGGGTCTGGTCTTGAGGGAGCTAGTGTTCAGCTCTCCTGGAGACACCATAATGTCAGTGTCACCGGAAACCTCAAGTAGGTTTTGAAAATCATGCGCTATGGAAGGTTTTTTATTTTTCCCCTGCAAAACTACAACATCCCAACAGAGGACTAGTGTGCCGTGCTTTGTTTTATGGGAATATTCCTTCTTCCAAACAAAAGGATTGCCTGTGCCTTTTCAATATTGCCTGTGCAATATCGAGCGTAAGAGCTTGCTGATCAAGGAAATCAAGATGCACCAGCAGAGCTCTTCCCTCTCACCAGGCCTGGCGGTTCTATATTTAAATGTCTGCTGGTTTCTTGCCTAATGCTAGCAGCTGTGCCTGGGTGTATCTGCTTTTGAAAGAGGCTTTGAACCAAGTTCATCAAAAACTGATGTGGCAGGCCCTGCCCCACACCAGACTGCTGATCCCGTGCTGAAAGTCAGCCTTGTGAGGTGGAGCGAGGGTGCTGCCTCTGCCCTGCAGGGGACTTCCAGTGCCCAAACGCTGCCGAGCTGGGGTTTTGTTACTGGAGTTTTCTGCAAGGTCTCTGGTCTGTCACTGTGGGCTTTTTCCGCAGAAGAGCTGCAGTTGGCTGCCCAGCAACATCCCCTCTGCCCTGTTCAGACCAGTCGCAGCCCTCAGGCTGTTTATACCAGCAGATCCTTGCTGCTTTCTGACACCACGGGAGGGCAAACTGCAGGAGCCTAATCGCAGAGTTCACCGTGCAGGGCACACAGAGCACTCAGTACTAGCAAAGAAGGGGTCTTCCTCCCTGATATCTTTCCTTCGCCTCCAAACTAAAATGCTGTACAACTTCTCGACGCTAATCGATCAGAAGGGAATTGGTGCTGAGCTGCTGACTGCTGCCATGCAAATTAGACTTTGTGTCACGGCCTTTTCTGAGCTTGCTTTCCCATGAACCCCAAAAGATGTGTACAGCACCACACCGGCAGTGCACGTTAGCTAGCAACCAAGAGCAACATAGTGGAACAATACGGTTTCGTTACAGCTCACAAAATTTGCATTGGATTAAAATAGCTTCGATTTTTTCACTAGCATTGTCTTCGATTCCTTTTCTTTCCCCTTTTTGTGCTTCAGGCAAAAAATGAGGGCTGACTGCTCACTAAATCAATTGTACTGAGAAACCCAGGGTTTTTAATCTTGAGCTTGCAAGCTGGGAGGGCAAATAAAATCCATCGCGAGGTTTTCATTCTGACTGAGCTAGCACAGACTGTCGAATCACAAGCTGATACCATCTGAGTTATGCTGTGGGAAAGCCTCTAGTAAAAGGCACTTAGAACCTCTTTAGTGTAAGAAAATGGGCAAAATTCACAGAAACATGAAGGAGTGGGAGACAGCAAAGTAAAGGTGAAGAAAGTGAGATGCGTGTGGCATTAGCCAGATCAGCAATAATACAAGGAGACATACAAAATCAAAAAGAGTTTTATGGTTTGGGCTAATTTTCATGGGGTTGTAATAAGCACAATAACTTGATGTAACGTAATTTTTACAGTCATGGGAACCATATTTCATCTTCTAATTAAAAATGAATGTTTTTTTCAGATCACAAGGAGGCTTTTCTAGTGGAGAAAATATTCTAGACCAGCATATTTATCTTCTATTTGGAAATTTTCTTTGCAATATTTAATGTTTGCTTAGAAATATTGTGAAAAATTTCTGCCTGTTTCAGGATCACTTTCTTTTCCCTGAGCCTTCATTTGGAGTCCTCTTTGGAGCATTTGGCCATGTGCATGTGTGAGGGGCACTCAGAGCCAAGCTGTGAGATGTGAGGGAGAGACTGGGGTGAAAGGGAGAAAAGGGTCTTTCTAACTTGTCAAACCACTACTGCACCATGTGCTTCCCTTGACTACAGTAATAGAAAGTGGTGGTGGTGGTGATGGAGAATTGCTGTTCCACATAGCCCTTTAGACATATTTATATTTGCTTGAATGGAGACATAATTGGAAGCCAAAATCTCCTTAGTCCTACACTCTGTAGAGATGTTAACTCTTGGTAACACCTCAGGAAAGTCCCTTGATCTGTATGTCTCAACTTCTTCATATGTGAGAGTAGTGTTTATAGTTGGTGAAGTTAGTGAACTAATGCCTCTCAAACTCTTTGAAGATGGAGTTTTGCAGACCAGCTTATTTTCACTTGTATGATCTAGTGCATAATTGCAGCCTATCCCTCTTTGCAGATTGCTTTACCTTGGGTAGAAACTTCAGAAGCGTAGGTGAACTAGCAGCTGCAAGCTTATTTTGAAAGGGTCAAGGCCTCATGGAAAGCCTGTAGAGTTGCAGCTGGACTGAAGCCGTGCTGAAAATGGGCTCTTCACTATTGGATTAAGCTAATTCAGAAAAATGAGGTTTTATTCTGGAGTGAGGATGTCTTCAGAGAGGTTTTGATGCAAGTATGTCAGGTTAATTATTGTTAATTAGCTATTCCCATAACTGTCCAGAGGAAATGAGCCCTAAGTCACTTAGTCCCTTTTGAAAATGAAAATGTTGCCTTTAACGACCCGGCACTCGCAGGGTGTTATTATTCATACAGCATTGTTTTTGCTTATGGACTTCACCTGGAGCTCTGGAAAGGGGAGAATTTGCAAACACTAAATAAAAAATGCCGTGATGTTTTCACCCATGCTGTTTGCATACAAAGGAAGTGGCTGCTTTAGAGAACCAAAATTACCTGTGTGTTGTGCACGAGTGAAAATGTGGGCCACTCCACCTGCTTTGCCAGGAAGGGCTCAACTGGGAGGGCTGTGGCCATGGTCGAAGCAAACAGAAGGCCAGGATTCAGGCAGAGACTTGCAAGCCCAGCTTCATAGTTGTTCTTCAGCTCTGTGAACAAACTGATTCTGACCTGGCAGAAAACACTTTCAGTCACAAGCATTTTTCCTTCTTGGCTTCTTAAAAACATCAGTGAAAAACAGAGGTGGGTGGTACTTAAGTGCTGGAGGGAGCTAGCCTTCCACCCACTGAAGGCAGCGGTGACTGAGTGGACAACTAGCAACTCAAGGGAAACGTGTTTTGGTGATATCAAGCTATACATAGGCAGTGGCTTTCTATTATGCAAAAATCAGAATAATAAACCCCACCCTCCCCGTCTTGGCACTCACACTGTTAGGCTGGTTGGGAGTGCCGTCAGCAAGCACTCAGCTTTGTGCTCTGGGGATTTACGCCTTCCATAAGCAGATGGTGGGGACGCTTTGCACTGTGTGTGCTGGAGCTGCCATTACCCACAATTCAGGAATATTGAGG
Source organism: Apaloderma vittatum (assembly GCF_000703405.1). Classification (NCBI taxonomy): domain Eukaryota; kingdom Metazoa; phylum Chordata; class Aves; order Trogoniformes; family Trogonidae; genus Apaloderma; species Apaloderma vittatum. Next base: position 84,803 of record NW_009715690.1, on the reverse strand, counting down.
AGTCCTGGAAACACTACCTCCTGTGGAGAATGGGGCAGATCTCAAATGAGTAATCTCTCCAAAGAGGTGAAGTTTCTTAGGCTGATGGGTTGATTTTTGTTGCTATGAGTGCCTTCTTCATTGTAGGCAGTTTTCTTCTGGCATGGCCGCTGCGGGATAAATAAGTACAATGCGTTGCTGGAGCCATCTGAAATTTTTGTCTTCTTTCTAAAAGCACCCCTCCCTCCAAAAACCTACTTTCTGCAATTTTCTGATCCTGATTTCCCTTCTTACAGCCAGCCAATTCTAGCCATGCTTTTCTCTTCCCTGCCTACCCACTAACCTGCGGGAAGCCTTCTCCCAGGCTTCCTTCTGCCCTGCTGCTGGTCTGTCCAAATGTCTTCTTCTAGCTATAGTCTTCAGTCCAAGAGTGACCCATTGCATATGTTTTTTATGAAAAAGTGCCTGCACAACATATCTTAGTGCTTGGACTCAGGTTAAATAATACTGTCACAGCAATTTACCCTGCTTCATACCAGTAGAGGAGCTGACTAATAAATTAGTGTTGTGCTCTCAAGAAATGCCATAATCCCATAACTCAAAGGTTTGCTTTTTTCTCCCAGTGTAATGGTGGCTGTAGCTTGTTTCAAAGGTTCACTGCAGAGGTACACAGAGCTTCCAGGTCCCCCTTGTTCCAGCAGAGGATACTGGTGGGGGAGTGTTAGAAAATGCTCATCCTCTTAAATAGGAGAAAGTGCAGGGCTGCAGTAGGAGGTTACATCTGCCCTTCTGTGGAAGATGTGCCTGTTGGTACAATACAGCAAACCAGAAACATTTATAACCCAGGACACACAGTGTGGGGTCCAGTCTTGGTTGGAGACTGGAACCTTAGTAAGGACTGAGCACGAGTAATTCAGGAACTGACCTTTTTGGGGTGTTCTTCTGGGCTCTTTTTATCTCCTCTGTGGCGCTGTGTTTTTGCGCACACATTTACGCACGTGGCATTTAAAAGGAAGGTTTGGAGTAATATTCAGTGCGAGGAGTGCACTCATTATTCAGTTGCATGTTGTAGAAGAGTTACAGAAGGGAGGTTGCAAGGCATTTTCAGTTCAGATTAACTATTAAAATATAAGTTTAATTACATCCATTACTGACTTAAGCCTCAGTGGAGGCTGGTTGCAGGCACAACTAAAGGTGATCCAACCATCTCAAGCGTCCTGCAGGACTTCTGCGTGTAAGCAGCAGCTCAGATTTTCTTTACACCAAAAAGATGTACCATTTTAACTAAACCCTCTTAAACAATCACTCATAGAAACTGTAGCATTACTTTAATTTAAGAAAGGGTTTGGTTTGTTTTGGTTTTTTCCATTAGCTTAAGGTAACTAAGAAGGTTTAAGCTAGCCTTTTATTATCCTGACACCGACAGCATCCTGGTTGTCCCAGCTCCTCTCAGTTGCCTCTTGAACAAGTGTGAGGGGCCAGATGGCAGTGGCATTCCCGTGTCACCTGCTGCCTGGATTTGCATGCCTGCACACAGAAAGGAAAGGCAGGTGGTCAATGTAGCAGAGCCAAGACTTGTTTTCCAGATAAGGCAGGTGTCCCCTCACTGAAAGGGAGATCCCAGGCAGATTAAAAGGTCACCTCTAGGATGTTTTATGTAGGTGCAGTTGTACTACACAGGCAATAACTTAAATGCTCACAACCTGTCCCCCTTAGTTCTTGTTAAAAAACTTGCTCTCTCTCTTTTTTTTTTTTTTGAATAATAATATACCTGTTAAGCTGGCAAGAGAAAACCTCCCCCTCGTTTAGAAAGGAGTGACAGAGAGAAGGAGAGAGAGCACATTGGCTTTTAGGAGAGAGATTTAGTCATTCCTCTCTGCAGAATGCTGGCAGGGAACATTGCAAAGTTCATTTCCGAATCAGAAGGGCGTGTAAAGACTGCTTGTTTTATTCACTACATTAGTCGTACTTCACATATTACTCATAATATTAAAATACCCAAGTCTCTTCACTGTATACCAGAGACATTTAGCTGCCAATTTTCAAATAATCGTAAATTGAGTGTGTCTGTTTGAGCCAGCCAAAATAAGCTAGGTTAGATCATGAATGTATGTCTGTACATGTGGGTGTGGGGGGAAAAGAGGGACCACAGTGGCAGGGAGAGTGCTTAACACCTTGGAAACGTTATCCTCTTCTCTTTTTTGCTCCTTTGACAATGGTTCCTATTTTTATCTGCTTGTGCAGTTCTCCACAGCTGGTCATATCCTTTACCTGCCACTTTTAATTTCCTTTTTCCACACATGAATGTGGCTGAGCCTTTCTAACAGTGCATCTCTTTGCTGTTCAGCCTTGCTGTGTGCCTGCATTTCGAATCTCTCAATGAGCATCGGGTTTACCTTCCAGCCCAGTCTTCCGCTCCCAGCAAGCATTGAAAGTCGTTGTCTTACCATGGACCTGGGAAAGTTTAATGTGGATGCCTGAGGTTCCCAGGTACACTCTGCTGCTGCCTGGCATCGTGCCTGCAATCACGTCCCTTTGCGGTGGGACCAGCTGCCTGTGGCTGGGTCTGGCTCTGGAGCTGAACCCAGGCCAGAGCTGACCAAGCTCATCTGCCGGTAGGAATCAAGTTTTCTCTTTCTGGAGACCTTATAAACAGATATGGCCATTAGCTCTTTTTTTCTCAAGACAGAGCAACTCCAAATCCTGACACTTCCAAATCTGGTCCTGGTTTTGCTTACCAGAGCTCCAAAGCTGGGTGCTGCTCTATTGCACAAAAATCCAGTGCAGTGTGAGCAGGGAGACATCAGCTGCAAAACCCTGAAAAACAATATTGTGGAGTCACTGGTAGATCCCCAGGAGGCATAAGCACGCTGTAGCTTCTCGTTCTTGGAACGTCTTTTCAGTAGATGTTCTAGGGGTGAGATTCAATTCAGTGGTTCCTAAATACACCTTCTGAGCATCCGTAAGGCTGGCTGTTGCTCTTCTTTGCTCCTGCTGAGTACAGACCAGGAGTTGGCTTACAGAGTAAGAGGCATCCAAGAAAGATTTTGGTCTTGTGTTTTTTTGTAATATGCCTTGAGATATCATCTCTCCTTCTCAGGTGCAACCTCAAATAGGAAGAGTGACATACCAAAATCTGTATTTCCCTTTGAAGTTAGTAGGATTGTGAGGGAAGAAGGAAAAAACAATGGCAATGATGGCATATAACACTGCTATTGATAATCACAGTCATTGCTTTTGTTATGATTTTCCTAAATATATTTTCAGATACCCTTTAGTGGTGAATGTCATCATCTTTATTTTACACATGGGATAGCTGAGTCAGACAGAAATGAAATAGCTTGCAGTCACTGCCAGTGGTGGAAATGGTCATTTCAGTAAAAACAGTCATATTGGGAAATCAAGTAGCAGTAGTATTAGCAGTGGAGTGAACAGAACATGCTTTCTTGTGTGTTAACATCAGGAAGTTAAAGCATCAGTGTGTATCTTGAATGAAGGCTGAGCTCACCCTGCAGTATGTTCTTGATCACTAAAAGATGCTCCTTCTACGGCAGATGAAACCTTAAAGACCTTAATGTTTTGGGACTTCCAATCCATAGTTAAATGTGGTAGCAGTTGCCAAGCAGTTCTGAGAGTGGAGGAGGGGGGATGAGCTGGCAGTTGGAGGGACCATGTAAGTCTTCTTTCTTTTTGGAGTCAGACTGTGAGGCTATAAAAGGTGGCCCTGTGTTGGGGAAGATGAAAGAGTCTCCCTTCTACTCCTTTCTACTAATGCTGGAACAAGTTTGGTTTCACCTTTCACTGGCATTTCTTTACCTTTGTCCTCAGACCTAAGCTCAGTGATTTAGGCCGATGTGTCATCACAATAATTGCATCAGGTGTATTTCAGGAGCATTTCAGAGCTTCAGCTTGAAGCACATACTCATTTCAAGTAACCCTTTGAGGTGCAGTCTTGTTAAGTTCATGGGACCAGTAAGCAACCCTGCTAAGTACGTGTATTGCCAGGTACCTGCAGCACCTGGCAGGCTTTTGCCATTTAGCACCCTAGAACTTACAAGGCTGGTGGCCACACTCCCCAGGGATGGGCAGCATTGGGTATGTGACTTTCTGTTGAGCTAGCGAATTTTTTTTTTTGGCTTGGTCCTATCTTCGGCTGTGCCTGATTGCAGCAGAAAGTCTCAATCTCAAAGCGCCATCCGCTTGCAGAACAGTTAGAAATGGCGCTGAAAATGGAGTATTTTTGCAGGACAGATGGTTGGCCTATGTAGAGAACATTGTTTCCTTTCTCGCTGTCCTCCTTAGAAACTCTAGAGCTGTATTTCTTTCAGCCACAGCCTTGGTTTTCCTTTAACTAAAGCAAGAGTGCAAGTCTTTGAGAAATGAGTAAGTGGTAAAAGGAAACAGTCTTTGTAGCCAATCGCCCCTTTTCTGTTGTTTCATTTTTGAAAATAAATGCGATTGGTTAAATTTATTTAAAATTCATAATTGTCCAGTGTTTCTTTTAATTTTTTTTAAACAACTAGAAATTCTTAAGATTACATTATAGTTAAGGAATGCTATATTTGTGGGTTAAAATTCACATATAGATGCCCCACCTGAATAAATGCTGATTGTTGATAAAGAAATCAAGCAACCATAGTTCAGACAAATATATGCCAACAATGCTGGGAACATCATCACTGATCTCATAGTGAAGCTGTTAATTGCTTCTGCGGTGAGCCATAGAGACAAAAGTGTACTTAAAAATACTTCAGATATTAACGTGTGAATATATTAAAAGTTATATGTAATATACTTAAAGTACCTAAAATACATAAGCCTAAATTTTACGTAATTGCTGCTTTCAGGTGTGCAACTGTTGAAGTTATTGAGGTGGAAGAAATAAAAGAACTGATTTTCAAAGATATCATCTATTTTCTAGGCAATAATTCCCTTTAAGGCCTCTGGGGTACCAAAGTCATCTATGACTTCTTAAAAGGTTCTGCAAGTGTCTGGGGAGAGATGTTAGGCTTAGTGTGGAAGTGATATCCTTCTAAAACATGATCAGCTGCTAATGATTACTAATATCCTCTTTCAGTATCCACAATGGAGTAATAGCGGTGTTCCAGCGTAAGGGTCTCCCAGACCATGAACTTTACAACCTCAATGAAGGAGTCAGGTAAGAGACTCGACTCTACGCAAGGTGTTATTAGCCAGCGTGCACAATACTGCACTTGCACTTGAAAGCTTCTACAGGAGTATTATGTCTTGGGTTTTTTCCCAGTGGTAGTTTCAACCAGCACAGTCAATTTGGCCTCAGTGACAGTTGCTGATGGTGTGTGTCAACACCTCGTTGTAGCGAGAGCTACAGCTCCTTCTACAGGGGAGGTACTCAGCTGCAAGGCAGATGGATTATTTCAGAGTCTGTCTTGACGTACTGGATTGAAACTAAGGAAGGGAGAAGTTGGACCCTCTAGTAATACAGCCCTATTCCACTACAATGATGCTGTCCTTTCCATAGGTGCCAGGCCTAGCTCTGATGTGCTTCCCTTGCATCCGTGGAGGATATAAATCCTCTTGAGTGCTCAGTGTGGCTACAGCAAGAAAAGATGTCCTGCCTGGTCATGCCTTACATATAGCTTTTCCTTCTGCACAGGCTGAATATGCTGCAGATGTTATAAAGTTGTCTTGCTAGCACAATGACATGAGCAACACAAGTTTAAGGTTCCTGTTTTTTTCTCATACTCTGATGACACTGTTTGTGACAGACTAAATATAGACTAGTGATATGTATAATGGGAACTTTTTGTCCTGAAAAGAAAATAAGAGAGAAGATGAAAATCCTACCATTCGAGATTAAAGTTATAGTTGCAAAGAAAAGTTTACCAAGAGATAAGTTGTCATCTGGATTTACAGCACTTCACTTTTTACTACTTTTTTCTAGCCCTTTTTATTACTTAGTAAACCCTCTCTCACTGACAAGGGCAAGGTAGCAGATTTCCTTTTAGAAACTTGTCCCAACACTTTGAAGAATAAGTGGTGGAAAAGAAGCTGCACTTACAAAAGACAGACAGCTTGTGACATTCCCTGGCTGTCTTCAGATAAGAACCTTAGGGGTTCTCTTTCACTTGCTGCTTATTCCCAGTCTATCTGGACACTGGAGTGACAAAATTCACAGAATATCCAAATATTTTGGGATTATCTGTCCCAGTCTGGAATAGCTGTCCCAGTCTGGTTCATTTAGTGATGGGAATATCTTCAGAGAAGTCCAGGCAAATCACGTTTGGCCTGTGTTCTCACTTCTCCCCTCTGTCTTTTTGAAATTAAAAGAAATTTATTCTCCAGTTATTTCTTACTTCTCTGGGGAGAAAATGACATACAAAGAATAGCTTTTCTAGGATGGCTGTCAGCTAGCATGATCCATCAATCATTCTGAGTTAGTTATTGGAATAATGGTTGATTGTTATTACTCTGAGTGCAGTTAGAGTTCTTCAGCTTTATCTGAATGACAAGAATGGTAATTCTGGGCTGAGATTTCTTGGACCAATGCATTTGCCTCAGGATTCTCGTCTGCTGGTGAGGGGTAAAAGAGGAAAAATTATATGCTGATGTGACAGAGACAAATATAATCTTGTATAAAGCAACAAATAGAAGATAGGTAAATAGATGTTATTTGGTCAATTGTGCCCAGATTTTGCTTTCATTCATCTGAGTATAAACCCTGCACTATCATGATGCTTGCTAATATATTAAGTTGTGTTGAATTTATTGCAACATCCCACACAACCAAACAGGCAAGATGACTACAAATAGACTGTTTTATATTTTTTTCCATAGTATGAAGGGTTTTCATGCCACTTCATAGGCCCATTTCTGTTTGTTACGGTAAGGATAGCACTGCTTTCTTGTTATCTCAGCTGAATGCTCAGTTTTGCTCTGCTTCAGGAAGAACATCACCTGGTGACTCATACCTGAGCTGATAAATATTGTGAAACCGAGACCAAGATAGAAAGCTGCTGTCGTAAATGAGGCACCAGCAGCGTAACTCTCCTGGGATGAGTGAGCATTTGACGAGATGCAGCATGGCTTTTGAAACTGGTTCTGGTCTACTGCTGCTTTGAGGTTGTTCCCTCTTGCCTCCAACTTGGCTGGAACAGCCTTCTAATTTCTTGCCAGAAGCTGTTCTCCCTCTCCGTGACAACTCTGAGTTTGTTTTTGTGAAGCTTCTTGTGTGTGTCCCACTTGCTTCATTCATAAAAAAAAAAAAGAATGAGAAAACTGCGAGTTGGTGAAGAGGACACGACAGCCAGAAGATCTGTCTCTAGAAGAGAGCATGGTAGTGGTATTTTCTAAACATTCCTATTCACACGTCCAGCTACGGCCTTTTTCCAGAAACTCCTGCTGTGTGCTTCATTTGGCTGCTGACCACAGTTAGTTATGTTTTAGGGCCTCCTAACTATTTGCAGTCAATGTCCTTTTGCCTCATTTATAGCCAGCTCAAAACCTAACTAAGAAATTACTGATTTGACACATACCAAAAATGTCTGCCTTACCACTATTGTTATTTAGTTCAAAAAAATTGTCTTTGAGTGAATATTGTTATCTATCTCCCCCACAAGTACAGAATTAAAAGAATCGAATAGCCATTACTTTCACTGGGCAGAATTTGAGTGTGGAAGCTTTTAGGTACAGGGCTAGTATCAGTAATTTTTTTTAACAGTTACAGGACAGTAAAAGAAGTTATTTTATCACTTTAATTAGAGCAGATTCTGGGATTCTTTTCATAGTTAGAATCTGAATATCCAAGTTGACTCACAGATCAAGTGTAAATATTTGAACAGTTAGGTTATGCCCAGAATATTTGCACATCATCGTTTTAACTCAGGAATGTCAGGTATATTCAACTACTGTATGTCACATACGTGGAAACAAATATGTGTAACTTCCTTTTTTGAACACATATCTTGAGGCTTTGAACCCTGATTATGTATGCGCTGATTCTTTAAGAAAACATTACTGGGTACAAATCTGTACACTAACATTTACTTTTCTTTTAGATTTGGCTAATGAAAGCTGCTGCTCATTTACACCAATGCCTTTTGGCACCATTCTTGCATTCCTCTGGCATTAGAAAGTGGCCTTAAGTATAGAGTTGCATAGTGCTCAGAAGCTATAATACCAATAAAATCAGTGTGTGATTTCAGTCTCTTTCATGTTGCTGCTACTCCTGAATAACTCTGCTGAAGCTAATGAAGTGCAGTAAGATGATGAGAAGATACTCTGATAACAGGGAGTATTACTAGTGTATGGCTTGTACGTTCCTTCTGAGCCCTTACTAGATGATTTAACAGGAGATTGATTCAAAAGCCAGGTAATAAAAATCTGTATGCATAAACTTACTCTTTAGTATCTCTCTTCGTGCATGTGTGTGATAGTAGTAATCATATAGTGCTTTTTCCTCTTTAATTTCATGTACTGACTGTCATTTCAAAGTGTTTATTTACATCACTCATAAATCAAGGAAGAAAAAGAAGGGAAGGGAAGTGCAGTGGAAGCAGGATGTCCTGTATTAAAGCTAATACATATTTATAGCTGCCTCTCCTCTGAGTTTCAGGATATTGATTTGATGCAAACAAAGCACATTTTAGTGGCATTTCCTCTTTTGGAGCAAGAGTTGAAACCCAGTAAAATCACTTGTTTTCATTTGCTTCATTTAACTTTATTTAACAGATATTAATACAGTGTTAGACTTTACATTCTGAGTAATGTTCCAGGAGTTAATTTCAAAATGCACCAAAGAAACAGCAGCAGGAAGATAGAAAAAGACAGTCAGGAGCTATTTTAGCATATTTTATGTGAATTTATTTTATCATCTGAATTTATTAAGTCATTAAACAGGCAATGATGACCTGATACCAATGACACACAAGCTTTTAAGAGAGCAGATTGACTAGCTTCAAAATCAGATGCACTTGAAATAAGGTCTGCTATCTGATCAGGGATCTCTTTTAGGTTGGATCAGATTTTTACCTGGATTTCACTATGATGTTTACATATCTAGATAATGTCATTCAGTAATCTGAATTATCCATGATCTGACAGGTGACAAAATAACTAATTCTTGTTAAAGGAAGTTAAGCAAGGATAAAAAAATAAACCACTTAAGCAATGTCTTCAATCCTTTTTTTTTGTGGATAAGGGTACAGAAAACATCAAACACCAGTGTTCTGTGGCCTGAGGACCTCACTATTCACTAGAAAATAATTAAGTAGCATGAAGTATCTGTATTATTAGGTATTCAAAAAGCAAGACACATTAACTGTGCTGTCAGTTCTTCTACCCTGTAAACAGAGATGCTAATGGAGCCACAGTACTTCTTGGTGTGATGCAGTCCAGTGCATAAAATGAACTACAAGCTGGTTGTTTAGTTCATTCACAGCTGAGAAATTGGAAATACGGTGATATTTTGTTTTATCAGGGGGCTAGTTATTGGACAAGTAGAAGATAATTTTGTATTTCCTGCCCTAAATACCAGGAATTGTCAGTAGAACCTAAAATATGAAAAGGTATTTGCAAATCACCTGTTCAAGACTGAGGAATGCAGGACTAGACTTCAAAGAGGTGCTAGCTTGAGGAGAGGATAGAAAATTAAGCAAGACCTGTCTGCATAAAGGGTTTGGGGGTTTTTGTGGGTTTTTTTTAACAGTGGCATAAAGAGATATCTGGGAATAAATTGACTCTATCATGGAAGAATTCAAAACAGCAGATTTCTCATTATTTTAACCTAAAAATAGTTCAGTAATCGATGTTCAACATAAGAAAAACCTCTCTCACACCACTTAGACAATAGTTTTCCCCTTCAAGTGGACGTGTCACGTTTTCACGATTTGGCTATAGAATCCTTGTACTCACTGACATACTCTTAAGGCTTTAAGACTTTGCCAGTCTTTGCGGGATGTGGATTTTAACCCCTGCCAAGGGCTTGTCAGCGGGTACCATTGAGGATGGAGTCTGAAGACACCGCAGGGGTTGTCCTCGCCTGTATGATGCAACAGCATGCTGAGGGGGCTGGCATTAAAATGGCCATTCCTGGCAATGAGAGACTTACGACTAAAAACCTGAGCTAGCTTTGAAAATTTTTGTCTGTAGATAGGTTGCCTGAATTCATCAGATTTCTGGCTGAAAAGGATTTTGGTGCTTAGGAGCATCTGAACAAAACCTTCCTTTTGGTTGTTTTCCATTTCATTTATGTCTAGAGTGTTTCCACAGGGTGCTGTGAGGTCAGTGTGGACTTGTGGTTCAAGATAAATAAATGAGATGTTGTATTTTGTCCTCCTAAAGACTGACCTGCTCCTCCTTTCTGTGAACTGTCAGAAGATCTCAATTGGCTATGCTGAAGCTTGTGGTACTAGAAACATTCAGATCCAAGTCCTGTATGTTTTTTCATGGAGTGCAGGAATATACTGGACTCTTTAAACCAAATATATTTTTCTTTACTAGTTAAATAAATTGATTATTTTATTATTTGTTAGTTAAAGACATAACCCAAAGGGATAGATTATAACATGCTACTGAATATATAATGTGCATAACTAACTGAGTAGGTGTTTAGATTTTAAGTCCAATTTGACCTCATTTCTTCGTGGGACTTGAGCTGGTCACACAGAGACAGGTTTTCAAAAGAGCTCCAGGCTGGATTTGCACGTGGTCAGAAAACACATCCAGAGCTACATTTTGATAAGGTCCGAGCTCTCATTTATGCATCTGGATAGTGACTCGAGTGCAGAGAAGTATATCTAGCATCCAATGTGTGAGACTTAGATGACATACAGCTTTTTTAGCTGTATGTAGTGAGTTCAGGTTTCTCTCTAAACATTTTGTCACAGCTCTTTTTTCAACCTTACTCAGGACAGAGAGATGATTTGGCTTGGATGTCAGCCAAGTCACACGCTCATTTTTTGGCTCAGACCTATGGATGGTCAAAGAGCACTAGGAGTTCTCCAACACCTGCAACACCACACGCCCCTGAAACCTTGGCTCAGCAGGAGAACAATTTGAGCGTTTTTTAGGAGGATTAGGTGTAGGATGGAAAGCATCCTCTTTTCGTCAAGTCTCAATTTCCTTTCATATGTGTTAATGCAACTGAGCCATCTAAAAACACAGCATATATTTTTCAACAGACAGAAATGCTGGTGAGGGTCTTGGTATTATTGACCTTGTTTGCTCTATTTGCAGTTAGGCATTATTGACAAGCTCTATGCTCATAAGAAAATATTTTGCCATTACTGACTTCCCTTTTTCTGTGCAGTGCGCAGCTAATATGATTTGCAGATTACACACATCCTTTTCTTATTCTTTTTAATACAGGCAATTATTGAAAACTGAACTGGGATCCTTTTTCACCGAATATCTACAGGTAAGCACGTTGAGTGTTTTCATTTAAATAAGATTTTTTTACATGCTGTGGAGCAAAATCATTTCATCCACTGTAAATGCTGATCTGGAGCCCCTTCAAGCCATTCAGAGATGTCCACTGACTTCTCTGTCTTCTGACATTTATGGAATAGTGAGATTTGGGTTTTATATGTATGTATATATGTATATATAGTTAGATAGTGAAGGCCCAAGCTATGAAACAGATTTGTGTTTCTGTGACATTGCTGTCTTTCAGTAGGCTTCAGACATTGTCTTTTAACTTAACTGGTTTACTCAGGAACTTAAATTTTAAGTTCATTATAGTGTAGTTAATAGGAAACACACTTAGTAGTAAGTATACACACTTAGTAGTAAGTATATCCTGTCTATCAAAGCAGTATTCTTTCTGCGTCTCTAAGAGTACATACTTTGGGGTCAACTATCTGAAGTTTGAGAAGCACTTTGTACTGCACAGAATACATGCTGAATCCTGAAAGCAGTAGGTCTTTATATCATTATTTTACAAGTGTTCCAAGTGATTTAAGCAAGGTGGACACAGGAGAAACCCTTTGATGATTGATCATTAGAAAAAAAGACCCCCTTCATTGTCAAAAGCTAAGAATGAACAAAACATGAAATACAGTGGCTGTAGGGAAGTACAGAATTGAGTAAAGGTAGCCTATATTTTATTTACAGAATCAGCTGCTCACAAAAGGCATGGTGATCCTAAGGGACAAGATCCGGTTTTATGAAGGTAACTTGGATTTTAGCATGGCTATCTACATCTGTGATGGGAGTTCTAGCAAATGCGTTCTGGGGGCAGTGTGATGCTTTCCACCGTCTTCTCAGGACTGTGGATTAGCTTGTATCAGTTCATTCCTGCAGTCTGTTGTTGTGTCTTGCCTTGGTTGTCGCATTGGCTTTCATCAAGGGGAAGTGATTGCCTGGAGCTACAGCGAGGCATTAAAGGAAAGGTTACCTCCAGCGTGGACGCTTCCTTCTCTTTCAATTATAACCTGCTCAGTGTTAAGGAAGAGTGGAAAAATAATGAGATATCTTAATAAGCAAAAAACTAAGCACTAAAATCCCAGTTAGTTGAAGTGTCTGGCTAAGTCAAAAAAAAATGCTGTAGGTTGTTTTAAGAGTTATTCTGTATTCCTACTTACATAAATGAGGACAGATGCTGTCTCTTTTTTTACAGTTAAGGCTCCATTGTTCTGTCTGCACCTTCTCAGGGTGTCACCTTATGGAAGCAATCATCAAAGACAACCTCCATCCGATGTGTTGTTTTACAGTCACCCTCATTTCATGTCCTGTGTGATGTTTAGATATGCTGTTAAATATGGTGTTTTGTCCTAGATGTAGGCATACAAGTTGCACCAGCAAAGGTTTAGATTGAATATTGGGAAAAATTTCTTCACTGAAAGGGTTGTCAAGCACTGGAATGGGCTGCCCAGAGGAGTAGTTGAGTTACCATCCCTGGAGGTATTTAAAAGATGGGTAGATGTGGTGCTTAGAGACATGGTTTAGTGGTGGACTCGGCAGTGCTGGGTTTACAGTTGGACTCAATGACCTTAAAGGTCTTTTCCAACCTAAATGATTCTATGGTGCTATATGTCATCAGAAGGTGAAATGATTTCAAAATATCTTCAAGAGTTACTGCCCATCTAAACAGTCTGAAGATGTTTGGGGAGTCTTGTGGCAATTTTTAAAGAAATACATCTTTCCTTTTCCAAAGCTGCAGTCATAATACCACTTAGTCTAAATATAATGTTTAAGGAGTAGCCCGGAGGCAACTGTTTCCATTAGTTGCAGCTTATCTAGAAATCCTAAATATGACCTGTCATTACTGACAGTACAGTTGATCAGATGAAGATGGTGCTATGAGACCGAGCTTTTCTGATGAAAAGACAATCGCCCTGAACACTGCAAAAAGAGAACAAATTTCACATTTTAAAAATACCCCAAAAGAGTACCCAAACTCTTTAAGCCGAGCACAAGATTCCTCAATTATATAAAATAACAGCTTGGCTTAATAGACCTTAATAGCTGCTTTGTAAATCACAAAGGAAGTTGGTCTTCCAAGTATCAAATCAGCAAGTTAGGTACAGAGCCCTACCGAGGTCCCGACTCTTTTTTTCCTAGTTTTACTGGCTTGAAAATCAGAAATGCTATCTCTGGGATCAAAGCTGAGATGACAAGTTGAAATGTGAGACTGCTAAATGGCTTGAAAATGTAGGAGCATATTTAGCAAATACAAAATTTCAGCAAGCTGTTAAATTTATTTTAGTTTTGAATTTGATGTAACTTTTTGTGGTTGCCCCTTAAAATGTGGTCAGAAACGCTAGTAAAGTGAGGATTAAATCCGTCATGTTTTTTCCAAGTCCATCCTTGGAAACGTCAGCTCACTAAAGCTGGCAAGTTACAGGAGCGTAGTTGTAATTTAGGGATCTCATTCAGATGCGGAGATCTTTCTCACAGACAGGTTTCTGTTAGCTTATCTGGGGAGCTGCACATGGAATGAGTTTTTAAGGCTGGAATTTGGGTTTCCTGGCAGCAGCAGCACCTCAGATCCCATCCAATAGTCAGTGAACCCATTGCTCCCAAAACACCCAAGACAAAGTTGGGAGCACAGAAGTCTTGGGAGCTCCCATTCGGAAGAGGGCTCCGTTCCTGGGTCTGCAGCAGCAGTGGTCCTGCTTCAAATGTTAGGTTGTCCTGCATCCTGTGGTTTGAGTTTCCCTATCCAGTTGGTGCTGAAGTTTTCAAAAGAGAAAAAAGAGCCCACTTTGGAGGAGTTTTGTCCCACAGGAGGTTTTGAAAAATTTAGCTTTTATTTGGAAATGATAAATTTTTTTTTATTTTTATATTTCTTTCTGGAGTTTCAATTAATTTTTAGAAGCAGTGTGAAAAGTACTACCTGCATTTTTATTTCATCCAAAATTGACTATATTGTGCTTCATTAAAATGAGCATTTAGAGTTAACCCAGCTTCCTGGAATCTGGCAAATGCCTATGGTAAATGTGGGGATCCTTGCCTGACAGTGAAGCAAATGTATTTATGAAAGCACATGGAAGTCATGTTCTTCTGTGTGAAAGATGTGTGTCAAAAAACCGTAGGAATTGTTCCACAGCCCTCAGTAAAAGTCCTGCCTGGCAAAGGCAGTTAACTCTGCAGCCTTCCTGACCTGCTGTATGGAAATCCATCAGTTCGCAAAACATGCTGCCCACAGGACAACAGGAGTGTGGGACAGCAAAGGCATGTTTATCTCCACAGAGTAATTTGACTTTGTGCAATTATAGCAGCAAGATTTGAAAAGGACCGATGTTCAGCACCCGTGGCAGGAGCCGGATTTGTGAAGACTTTGTTTCCACTTAACTTAAACTCGTGGGCAATGAACATATTTAACTCTTTCTGAAGCTTTGCCCTCAAGGCACAGAGTGGTTGGACTGCCTCTTCATGGTTGGATTTATATCTCTGAGACACTTTAGTGCTTAACACACTAGTATATGGAGGTTATAATGCAATAGTATTTATTATTATTGTTACTACTGCAGCTGCTAGGAAATTTTGCACCTGGTTCCTTGCTATGTTTCAGTAGAACTAGTGTAAGACAAATTTAAAAAAAAATAAAACCAAGAACACCCTTTTCAGTCTTGTGCATGAGTGTGGAGAACATAGAGAACTCCTGCAGAAACGAAGACCTTGGTGTGGTTGACAAGCCAACAGCTGCAGTCACTGAAAGCACTTAAAGTCATCAACCCAGGAATAATTCAGGAGTTGCACATGGGCCAGAGCTGGTGCTATTTGTCATGTGCTTAAAAATGCAGGGAGATCAAGTATCCCATAATAAAGATTGGCACTTGAATAACTTAGAGTGTAGAAGCTTTCATGCAGAATTTCTTTGTGATACGTGTGTAATTCTGTGCAAAATGTTCCCTGGCTGAGGCCCTAGGTAATGATATAATACAAAAATTAAGAATAGTATCTGATTCTGACACCAGTCGTAATATTGATTGCTGTTGAATTTGCTTCCTGATAAGTCATATTGTTTTGTCTGAATGCCTCATAATCATTGATGTATTTATCTCCATAATACTTGCTGGTGGAGGTGCAGCTGGGTTAGGGACACAGGGGTGCTAAAGAGCTTGTCCAAGGACACACAGGCTGTTTTGGAGGACAGGGATTTGAAGCCAGCATCCAGCTACTGAGTCAGACTTCATCTCCTGTAGATCTC
This sequence comes from Apaloderma vittatum, assembly GCF_000703405.1. NCBI lineage: Eukaryota > Metazoa > Chordata > Aves > Trogoniformes > Trogonidae > Apaloderma > Apaloderma vittatum. The sequence goes on along the minus strand of NW_009715690.1, from coordinate 69,193 downwards.
AGCTCCTGCTTTGCCTCTGTGTTTTACGAGCTGTTCTTTGAGGAACTCAGTGTCCAGCTTGGTTTTGCAACCTGTCTAGAGCTGCTCCAGTCTCCACTGGGGAGGCTGCAGCTGGGGAGGGAATGGACGAAGAGGTGGCCTTTCTTCGAGGACCTTGAGGAACTTATGTGATAGCAGGTTTTGACTGTATCCTTTGAAAGTTACAGTAAAAAATCGATCTGCAAAACCATTGTCTTTTTCCAAAGAACTTAGGTGAGATTTTCTATGTAAGTGGGGATACAGGGAAACTAAGGGGTTGGTTTGAGGAGATAATTGGTGGAGCATCTCCACAGATCATAGAACCATAGAATTGTCAGGGTTGGAAGGGACCTTAAAGACCATCTCGTTCCAACCCCCTTGCCATGGGCAGGGACATTCCCCACTAGATCAGACTGCTCAGAGCCCCATCCAGCCTGGCCTTAAAAACTTTCAGGGATGGGGCTTCCACCCCCTCTCTGGGCAACCTGTGCCAGTGTCTCACCAAAATCATGGTGTGCTCTGCTGTCTTGCTGCTTGGAGGGCAGAGGGGAATATGTTGGGGAAGATGTCTCTGCAGGCATGCTTCCACGTTTAGCCTGCCATGTCCTCCTCCTACTGCTCTTCTCCAGTCTTGTCCAGTAGGTATTACTGCAAGAAGAGGAGGAGGTAACCTGGGCTATTACTCTTTTTTCTTTATGGGAATTTTCTTGAGTAAGCTTTAACCTCGAAGTCTCTGAGTTCACTAAGAACATTAAATGTGTCACCTGAAAAGACACAAATACTGAGTGATCTGATACACCAAAAGGAATACTAATTCCATGCTAATAGTAGCTGCAATGTGATTCATCTTTGTGTATAATAGTGATTAACCTTGTTTCCTGCGTGCTGTAGTCTTTGCAGTTAGCTGATTACAACCTAAATGGTTCACTAGTTTGTTTTGTGGTTTTACAGGGCAGAAACTACTGGATACCTTAGCTGAAACCTGGGATTTTTTCTTCAGTGATGTCCTGCCCATGCTTCAGGCTATTTTCTATCCTGTGCAGGTGAAAAATTACTCTGTTACTATAGAATCTTGAAAAACTGGAAAAAGCAACTTTACTGGTTCATCAACGGATTGATGCAATCCTTAACTCTCTTTCCTTGGGCCAGCCTCCCAGTGCAGCTGTTCTGTGCAGTCATGTCATGCAAATAAGATACTCATGCAAACAGTTTTGAAGTGCTTGGGTGAAAAAGATGAACTTCGAAAAAAAAAAGCGGCATGCAGGGAGAACGGTTAGTCCTTCTATCAGTTCACACTAAAAGTCAGAAAAGGTTATGAATGATAAACTGAAGTATGCACACGATGAAAAAAATGGACCTGTGTTGCCTTCAATATATGCATTTCCTTCTCTATAGTGTGTGAATTTGTCTCTGAAGTATCTCCACTTTTTTTTAAAAATTGTATTTCTGAGATCAAATTCCATGCTTTTATAAGTGGACGACAATAGTCAGTGGAACTAAACCAGTTTACATGAGCGCAGAATTTGAGTCCAGTAATTTTAAATCCACTACAGGTCCTTGATCTGATTTGGATGAAGGCTCAATCTTCTTATATAGTGATGGCCATGGAGTATTGCTTATAACTTCAGTCCCAGGGAAGTCTGTGCCAAATGGATATGAGACCTTCTGGAGTTGGTCCTAGATGCCTATAGATGATAGTGGGAGCTTGGTGCCTAAACATATTTGGGGAAACTTGGTAAAGTTTCTCTGATTTTTCCAAGTGGACTTTATACCTAAAATGATTGTCCAAATGTTAACGATATTACCATCCCAATGTTAACAATATTAGCATAATAATTACAGGCTTTAAATCTGAATTTGATTTTTCCACAGAATTTGATTCTGAAAGAGAAAAGCTCTAAAGACATACAGGGCTACTTCACTCGTTGACTTGTGTCTTACCAGTAGAAACTTCAAAGTGATAGAAGTAAGATGATATTAAAACCTATTAGAACCTGACCGGAACTTTAAGTGGCACATAATTTAAACCCAAGGCATTTGGGCACCTGGAGATATAGGCAGGTTCTCAACCTTTTTTTTCTGAAGCACTTGACTAAATTAGAATTCACTCAGATGTTTTTGAAAATTGCACCAAATAACCTCTTTTCACTGTTGTGTTCCTGAGGTCTTTGAAAATAATTTTACAACACAAGTCTCGTCTGCAACACTGTATGAATTTTCAGAGGAATCTAGAGGGGATAAGAGCAGAAAGTCTCATCTAATTTCAAATAGATTTAGGTGCCTCATGTTTTGAGCTTACTTCCAAAAGCCCAGCTGGTGCTTATGAGCTCTCGTAAATTCTGTTCATCACCAATTGAAGCAGATTTGGGGCCTTCTTTACTTCAGCATAATACAAAGAGAAAACGAATGGGTAGGGTTGGCTGCTTTATTCCAAAAGAAGTAAAGTCAATAGCAGCTGAATACCAGACCAAATCAGAAGTGTTAACATTCAACTGGCAGCAGAAACAGGAACAGTTTCACACCACCTTACAAGGCAAGTGGTGTTAATCTCTGCAGAACTAACATTGTATTCTTCAGATAAGATTTTTTTTTTTCAATGAGTAGGTATTCTTGAACTGCAGAAAACTGTCTTTGAAAATGCAGCACGAAACTTCAGCTCTGCTCCTGCACGATAGTGAAAACTGTAGAGAAAAGGAGCATCCACAAGGTGGGCTGAGTGCCAGTACTCAAAATCTTGAGATATAATGGATATTGAACCCTTTTTCAAACCTACTATTTTTTCTTTTTCTTTTTTTTTTTTTTTTAAAACATATTGATACATTTTGTTACTGTTAAGGTGCAAGGTATTCATCCTGTGTTCAGGTATGCTTCCCCCAAACCTTCATCATCTTCACACAGTCAGTCATTGTCTACAGCATTCACTACTGCCAACTCAATCCACTGTGCAGACCTGTAGGCTGCTCTGTGCCATTTGTTATGATTCCTTTGATTTTTGTTCAGGTTTACCATTCTTGTAATCCCTCAGAAGCGGCAGAAGGAATTTTGAGAGAGGATTTTGAAACTCACTTTCACACTGCTCATAATCTGTCTTGCTTTTTTTCTGTTTCTAAGGGGAAGGAGCCCTCAGTTCGACAGCTGGCTCTTCTGCACTTCAGGAATATAATTACCCTCAACATTAAGTTGGAAGATGCATTATCACGTTCCAGAGCCAGGGTTCCACCGTCTATTATTCAGATGCTGTTAATACTCCAGGTAAACTGGTTACTTGTCTCAGGCTGTTTTCCTGATCTTTCTGCACTGTATTACTGAAATCTTCTTAAGTAGTCTGACTTCACTCATTTACTGAAAACTTCTTACTGAGAATGCCAGAGCTTCGTTGCAATTAAATGTGGTCCTGATATCTAATAGTAGAGGCTGTAGAGAGATTTGGATTTCATGCCTTAAGATCCAGAGGGCCTGGGGGTAAAGACTTGTTTTGAAACTGTAGGACTTGAATACAAAGTTTTGCAAGCAGACCAGTGTATATGATAATAACAAGACTTCTGTGACATGCTGCATGTTGCTGTGGAGTGGGCAACTAAGGGAGTATGGAATTTTTAGTTGAATCATGATCATATTCGATCACTGGAACCAAATCTATTAAAGATGTTGATACAAAAACTTTGAGACCAAAGACTGCTATTTGCCCTCAGTGATGGATTTTATTTTTGTTTAGTAGTAATGAGGAGAAACAAAAAGAGGAATTCCAGGCAAGTTTAAGATTTATTTTTTTTCCTTAATTAAAGAAAAAAGCATGAAGTTTTATTGAGGAGAAGGGGGATGAGGCAGAAGAGGGGGAGAGAGCCAGAAGTAGATTCTTAGGAGGTGAAGAAGTTGAGATCTTCCTGGCTGGTGATTTTTTGGTAAGCAAATAGATTTACAGCAAAAAAAAGAATATAGTTTGTCACACCTAAAATATTTCTTTGCTCTTCGTCACTGTATTAATTAGTTCTGTGTCTGAAATTGTTTTGAAGAGCGGGATAAACTAAAGGCCAGTGGTGAAAATAGAGCAAGGAGTAAGATTCTGTTTGCTGGGTCAAGAAATGGTATTTCACCCCTGCTATGGCAGCATGCATTTGTTGGAGTGTGTAATCGTGTGTTTAACCTAGTTTTCTCAGAAGGAGATATTTATGCGATAGGACTGCTTGCTTGTCCCTTGTCTTCCTTCTCCCTAGCATCCGTCTTGCCAAATGCTTCTTATAACTGCTGGCTCATCGTGGCACAGTGACAGCAATATTGGAGATACTGATATTCCTAAGAGTTTCATGGAAATTAGTGTCTGGAGGGAGGAGAGGAGCCTCAAGGAAATACTGGAGCATGGGTTTAACTGCATAATGAGACATCCAAGGATTCACGTAATTGAACTGTGAACCCAGCTGTGTTAATAGGAGCCAGAAACTCCACATGAGAGAGTACCATTGCGAAAACCTTAGTCACAGGAAGGTTGTCTATCAGGCTTCATGCCTTCTTAGATGCAAGTTAAACTGTCCATTCTAAATCAGGCTTCAGCAGTGTCGTTGCTAACAGATCTGCTAGCTTCTTGTGGTTTCTTCTTTAGAGAGTCTGTGTTGGCAGTGAGCAGGATCCGCCTTCAAATTAATTCAATTGTGACCTGGGAACTGAATAACATCCTGATTTAGAAGGTTCATATGAGGTATTGTAGACTCATTTGCCAGCATCATTGCTACAAGAAAGAATTTCTTTGCAAATCTACTTTCTTCACCTGTACTAACAGGGTGGATGCCTGTTTAGAGTAAAAGGCCAAATCCATTCTCATTGCAAAGCTGTTGATAGAAATCAATAATGAAGTGAGAGGGAGTTTGCTCCTGGGTATTTACTTCTGCATACGTTACTTATGGTTGTGTGGTGAGGATGGTGAAAAGTCCTTTCTCTGCAATAGCTCTGCAAAACCTGTGGTTAAAAATCTAATGGAAATTACAGAAAAAGGTCAGAAGTAGTCTGGGAATGAGCTATTTACATGCTTAGCAGTGTTAGTCAATAATTGGATTTCAGAGCAAAGGCTTTTCTCAAAATGTCATAGTAAACAAAACCAAGATTTATACATTTATACCATCATAATAATGAAATTTTTTTACCTTGTTTAGCACAACATGTGAATAGAGCTGCAAGAGAGATAACAATTCAGCTGTACAAAGAGCACATGGTGGACTTGTGCTTGGATTTCCCAGACTGAGAGGCAATGTCTTGGTGGGTTCTGTCTACTGTGTCTGTCTTTTCTGTAACAAACTCGGAGGCACTGGAGCAGACTCCCATGGCTAGAAGATGAGTTTAGTCTTGAACTTGGTGCTAAGTTTCCCCATTTCTGTCCTTGACAGCCTTGTGCAACTGTGTTAAGTAATTGAGTAGGTCATGTTCTTCAAGACAGCAGTAGTAATGTCAGCTGAAGGTCACAGGTTGACAACGGCCCATGCTGACATGCACCAGTCTGTCCTGTTAGACTGGATTGAAGTGGCAGAGGTTCAGTAACTAGTGCAGGATGCATCTCGTATTGCTCGTGTTTTAACTTGATATGGTGTAGGGGAAGAACTCTGTAAGTTTGTCAGGAGAAGACACTTTCCTTATGGAGGGGAAACAAAGCTTTTTAAAGAGGCAATGGAGATTGCAGCAATCCTTGGACTTTATGTAGGAGGTGGGTGCTGATTCAGCAAAGCTCAGTAAGCACACAGTTTACCTGAGCTTGGGTTAGTGCCATTGGCTTCAGCAAGTGAGCAATTTCATTGGCCTCTGTGAAGTTACTGACCTATTGCAAGTTGCACACATTCCTTGCTTGCTCAGCTGGCCGTGCTCTGGCAAAGAGAATAAACAGTCCCTGCCAAAGACCTCCTGAGGGGAAGTGACTGAAATGAAGTTGCACCCTTTGCTTCATTCTTTGAGTGATTGTTTTTCCCTTTTGGCATCAAATCTTTTTTTTTATCCACAGTATACTATTTACTAGAAGTATATTAAGAGACTTGAACATCTCTCCCATGAAGAGAGACTGAGAGAACTGGGACTGTTTAGCCTTGAAAAGAGACGGCTGAGAGGGGACCTTATTAACGTATATAAATATCTGAGGAGTGGGTGTCAAAAGGAAGGAGATAATCTCTTTTCAGTGGTGCCCAGCAATAGAACAAGAAGTAATGGGTTTAAGGTAGAGCATAGGAAGTTCCACCTCAACATGAGGAGAAATTTCCTTACTGTGAGGGTGACAGAGCACTGGCACAGGCTGCCCAGAGAGCTTGTGGAGTCTCCTTCTCTGGAGACTTTCAAAACCCACCTGGACGTGTTCCTGTGTGGCTGCCCTAGGGGATCCTGCTCTGGCAGGGGGATTACACTAGATGATCTCTAGAGGTCCCTTCCAACCCTGAACATTCTATGGTTCTATGCCTACTAGCCATGCATTTAATACCCTAGCACGTGACAGCACCTACACCAGTTTTTTGGCATACAGTGACATGATAGAGGATAATAGAGGATATACATAGGGATAGAAGGGATCATCACCAGCCTGACACATACTCCTCGCAATTTGCTCAGTGAGCCAAATACGTCAATTTCGTTGTGTTCAAGACACCAAGACTAAAAAAAAACCAAACAAACAAAAAAGCACCCCACAACAACAAAAATGATACAACGAAAAATGCAGAGGAAAGGAAAATATTGTATCTTCTCTATGCAGTCCCTTTTTGAAGGAAAGAGGAACCTCAAGTTCTGGGATATAGCTGTTACAAGAATTGTAATAGTAGATTGTATATCTGAAGCTTTTTTGTAAGATACCCTCCATTTAAAAGACCAGAAATTAGTCCTCAGATTAATTATTAGACTTCAGTTCTCCAATCCAGTAGAGCCACATCTCACCAGTGCTATAACCTGGTCTAATTACAAACCAGCAGTCTTTTAGGAAGCAGCCCCCCAAAAGTGGGACAAGGACTGATATTCCTGTGCTGTTGAAGCCAGTGGGGCTGTTAACACAGCTTGGAAAAATGCATTGTACCACTCAAACTTTCAGTTGCCAGCATAGCCCAACCCAGTTAAAAGCACAAACTGAAATGTTAATCCTTTGTGGCTGCTTATAGGCAGCATAAGCTGAAGTGCCTGCAGGATGCTTCTGTTTAGGTTGCAGGGCCTTCAAGAGCAGAGTCATGACTGAGGGAAGTAAAAGAGCTAAAGCTGCTTTTGAGCACAGAGCGATGCACAAGAGCTCACGTAACTGCACTGCCAGTCTTGCCACCGTGACCTTTCTCTTTGGGTGAAATTAGGAAACTGGAGAGAGAGGAAAAGACAGAAGGAGAGATTAGAAAAGAATTTTCTCCTTTATGCTCTGTGAACCAAAGAGAGCAAAACTATTGCCAGAAGATAAACAATCTGACTTGCTTTTCCCAGAGCATGTTGTCAAAGAAGCCCTTTGCCACTGGAACTGGAACATCTTATCTCTAGGTATCTCTCCTGAAGTCTGAGAAAGTTGGAAGACGAGAATTAAAGAATGTTTATCTGCATCTTCCAGTTAACATCAGGATTGTTTGAGTTCACAGAATATTTCTGGGTAACCCGAGGTACTTACAAACCCTAGAGGAGCACAGCACAATATCTGTCATGCTGAGGGATGAGGCCTCACTACACATAAGCTCTGAAGAGAAAAATAAAACCTGTGGTTTCCTTTTTGGCTTCTCTGAGCTTCATTTTAACTCCCTTGCTCGTTGTGTTTCTCTGTAAAGGAAGACAAAATAAATACACAAAACTGTCCACTGGGACCTATTTGTTATCTCTGGAAAGTTCCTCAGTGTACGTTCTGCTCTTGCACTTTAAAGAGGCGGAAAAGCACATTGCAAGAGCTGAAATCAAAATGCATAGAGACCTGTTTTTCCATTTCAGCAGCCACATAGCAAACCGAAGACAGCATAGCAGTTAAAAAAAAAAATACATTTTGCTATCAGAAAACTGCAGAGTCCTGCCTGTGGAACAACAGATTTGCTGTAACACTACCATGTGTGCCAACTAGGGTCAATTCTTTATGGCCATAGGTTTTCAAATTTGGTGGTTACTTTTGAGAGGTTGAACTGAAGTACAGGTTGAACAAAGTAGTGTGAACACAAGCTTTCCACATACTTTTAATTTCCCTGTACCTTTTTCTGAATTCCTGGTTTATGAGACACAAGAAGTAGAAACCAATAAATAAATGTATTGGAGACATTTAAATATAAATCACTATATCAAACAAAACCTGTGCTTCCCCTGAGTAGTGCGTAAATGTATTTTCTTCAATCCTGGTGAAAAGGTGGCTGCTCAGTGTCTTTTGCATCAGCCCCATAGGCACAAAGTCAGGAAGAAATATTACAACTGGGAAATGACCTGACGCAAAGGGAAGAATCCTCCATTGCTTTGTGTTGACATACATGAAACTGAGCATCTGGTGCTCAAGATTTACACCTTAGAGTATTTTATAGAAACAGCATATCTAAGCAATATCCTCTGTCTTATTCTGTCTTATTTATTGTCTCTATCAGCAAATGTAGTTTGCCTCAATTAAACTGACAGGGATTTGTTATCCCGGAATGAATTTGTATTGCCATAGTTTTTAACAAGGCATAGCATTCGTTTGTTGAAGAAAAAAAGATGGTTTTGAAAGAAAACCTTAACCTTTTTGCTAGCAAGGAGTACTTGGCATATTTGTTTTTTAATTTCTTCATTTTTTTTATCATTGTGCTAATTTTCTGGCACTGGGAAGCAGCAAAATGCATGGAAGCAGCAAAAATGCTAGAACTATTGAATCTACATCTTGGGGTTTTGCCTCAAGCAGGTTGAGATGTGCTGTGTTAATCACTATGAGACAAGAAGTTGAAAACTGACTAGAGAGTTCAAAAAATTGACAGCGGCAGTAGCCTGAGTGCAACACTGGATCCAGAAACATTTAAATGTACATTACAGTGGTGCTGACGCTTTGGCCAAGCAAGGGAGCCAGGCAGGAGTGCTAAATGCACTGTTTGCACTAACCAAAGCACCATCTTCACTTACATGCCAGTCAAGAGCAATTCCCCTGCCATAGCTTGGTGTAAGTGGTAAGGCCGTGAGTCAGTGACAGTTGGTGGCTATCCATTTTCCATTCACAAGCTGTAGGCTTATAGTTAAGGAGGGAAACCACATCAGAGGTTATTTTCTCCCTATAATGGTTTTAGCTCTGTGTTCCACCTGGCACTTATTTCATGGCTCACCACAAGTATGCTTTCTCCAGGGGCAGAGATAGGGGGAGTGAGCATGGTCGCTCTTAACCGTTCTGTAAGCTCCAGTGACAGGGCTTTTTCAGCGGTAACTCCAATGCAGCCAGTGTTTCTGCACCATGGACCTTGAAAGATCTGCACCCATGTGGACTTCTTTGTAACTAAGGCCAGTGGAAGTCTGTTGCCCTATGAAAAAGACAGATTTCGTTTCAAAATTGAGTACTTTCCAAAACAAGGTCTCTTCTGTAACCTTAAGCAGTGGAAAAGCAGGAAAGCAACATAAAGTGTTGTAGTTGTTTTGCTTTGTTCTATATGAGCCTGTCTCATGAACACTGTAGCATAGTAATTCAAATGCGTGTCTTATCTCTCCTAACAGAAAGACAGCGTTCAGGGGAATGTAACCATAACCTTGTCCATACCAATTAAACACAATTGTTTTAGAAGGCAATTTGCATTGTGCAAACTCCCTTTGGGCGTACACTCATAGTGCATTTTAGGAGTACTTCACATTAAGTAAAGTGTTACTTCTGTGAAGGATGCCAGTTAGTAAACCGAAGGTATGACTGCAGACAAAGTTGGTCAAGCGCGGCAGCAGTTGTCCAGACTGCCCTGAGTTATGCTGTTACTGTCCATCAGGTCCTCTGCAGTTACTGCCCATTTGCTCTCTTGCACTGTGGTAGGTGAGAAGTGCTTGCTTGTCCTCCTTCAAATTACTCAACGCTTTCCTTGGGGCTAGAGTGGGCGTGCATGGAGTTACAGTGCAGCTGCCACCTGCAGCACCTGAGACTACCTTAGCCCACAATAATTTATTTGTGCAACCTGTGAGTTTTTTCAGCTCAAGTCAGTTAGGTACATGTTTAACCTCAACTAAACCAGCTTGTCATGACTAAAATACATGTATGTCTCTAGGAGTTTGCCTCCATTAGTGAAACTAGCCTACTAAAACCAGTGCAAGTTCATTGGTAGGCAAATATTTAATCTTTAACAAAATAGAGTTAAGTCAGTAAAATCATTCATAACTTCAATTAGAATGTCCCTGCAGAGCCTATAATTTTATCAAGTAAGAGGGAGAATGTTTTAACTAATTCCATTAGTTTGTAAAAATGTCTTTTGTGGACCCATTTGAGCCAGTAGACCAGAAATGGCATAAAAGATAGCATAGAAATTTTGACTGTTGAAAAACTCTAGCAGGAACTGTTCCCATGGTGCAAGAATCCTTTGAGGCAGAGTGCTTTAATACTTTAATTCATGGGTTGTCTACAGGGGCAACATAAGAGAGTTGATCTAAGCTACCTTTTAAAGAAGATTAGTTAAACCTCATTAAAACTCTGTATGGACACCCATTCTGAGACTTAAAGGGGTAGGAAGGGAGGTGAGTTAAATTAATGATACTTCAGTTCTACATCAGAGGCCTAAGCACAATTTATCTAAACATCTTTCTGTTCTTAATTTAGTGAATATAATTTCATTTTCCTGAGTATCCCCAGGTAGACAAAGCCATAAGGGAACTGCAGCTGTTAAATTGCCCAGGGCACTACAGGAATGGTCCCCAAGATGTAGCAATCACTTCTCTTACAGCCAACAACAGACCTGGGAGCCATCCTAGGTGCCACTAGCACTGTGGGTGGTATCTACCAGCTATGGCAGTGATGGCACCCTGCACAGAAAGAGACAACCGCTTGCTCTCAGTGGCTGAGCTGTGTCCATGCAGGTGGCAAGTCAGCTGATGCTGTGATTGGGGTCACTGGTGCAGCACCTCTTGTTCTGTCCTGCTGGGATTCACCTGGCTCTGCTCGCAAGAAGAACAGCAAAAGTAATTTCCAACAGAAAGACTGAGCAGAGTTGTTTTGTAGTGTTGCATACATGGGCTTCCCCCTGGTTTTTGGAGACGAGTCAACATCAGTTTCCTGTCTGATATATACTGAGCTGCCTGATATATACTGGATGTGGAGTGCCTTGGATAGTCACGTCTGCAGGTAGCACCATGCCCCTCCATTCCCACTGCCTCACTGAGAAAGCTTTATTCTCACTGAGCACAGGGTGGCAGGAGATTTCAGAGGCAGCCTGTGTGCCTGTTCTGCTCCGTAAGCCCTTCCTGTGGCAAACAAGGGGCTGCACAGTGTTTACTGGATTTTGAACACTGGTTCTTGCTGGTAGGACAGCTTCTTCTCCCATCATCTTACTGGCTATTTTTGTCACCTTTTACATTCCTATACGTTGCCTTCTGACTGTTTTCCTTCCCCAACCTTATGTTATTTTTCCATAGGGAAAAAGGAAGGAAGGCAGAGAAGGAAGGAGCTGGCAGCATGTCAGTTATGTGGAGGACAGCTGGAAGCTCATCCTTGGAGGCAGTACTTTCTCTAATCTCAGTTTCCCCCTCCTGTCTTTAATTATGCCCATAAACCAGGTCAAGACCCAGAAGCAGCCAGCTGCAGAGTGTCAGGACACACAACAGGGGGGAGCTGCCTGTACCACAGGCCCATTAGATGGTCGTGGCTGACGAACATCTCTCAGTGATGCCTGAACTGCTGAGTCCTCCCAGAGGCAGTGGTGACCTGAGTGAGTCACGGGGGCCTCGGTAGGAGGTAGTGGAAATGCAGATGCTGTGAAGCTCCATTTGCCATGTAGGCAGCAGGAGCTGGAGCTGGTTGTGTTCTCTGACAGGCAGCCAGCTGCCCATCTGGTTTGGGGACAGATGAGGGCATGACCAGTGCTCCTTGCCCTAAAAAGGAGGTGTCCCCTGGCAGCAGGCATGCAGCAGTTTTCCTACACCAATGTGAATGGCAACTTTGTGGAAGATCCCCTATAATTAGAGAGAAGCAAAATGAATCGTTTCCTATATGAATTGTTTGGAAGCAACTCTGGCAGCTGTTTGCTTTCTGTCAGGAGTGATTTCTCCTGAGGTTTTGGTGTTTGCCTATTTCTCTGTCTGTGCTATAGAATTATGGGAAGACATGTTTCTGTTTGAGCTGACAGGGTGTTTAAAACAAATGACATAAAATACCTTAGCCTCCGCCTTCTCCCCAGAAGGTGGCTGAGAAGGGAGAGAGTTGTGAAAGGTGTGAAACCTCCTGCTCTGCAATGCCACCCAAGCCCCGTCCCCAAGCCTTTCTCCTTCTGTCTGTGGCTGCTAGCGCCAGAACCAGCAGTCATGGGGACAGTGTGTACCAGGCTGGTGGCACAGGGACTTGTGCAGAGAGTAACTGCTTTGTGGCATATTTCTTCCAAAAATAAAAAAGCTGTGCATTGCAATCTGTAAAAGATAGGAGAGTGTTCGAAAGAGTCTCTTGGAGGCATCCTTTCCCCCATGGTGAGGGGACAGGGTTAATTATCTGCTCTCAGTAATTTCACAGTCTTACCCTTAGCAATACTGCAGAAAAAAACCCAACTATGTGGCAGGGTGATAAGTGACACGTACTGTGAATGTACTGTGAAATTCATTAACTTGCCACTACCCAATTATTACAAGCAATTAAAAGGTAAACAGTTAATCATGTGACAGAGCAGGATTCAGATGACATTGTTGGATTTAAACCATTATCTGTTGGGAACCTTTTCCTGTTTCCAGTGAACTACCAGATGAATGCAGCAAAACTTGTGCAGCACAAGGTGACAGTGATGTGTCAGGTCGGGCCTGTGAGTCAGGTGATTGAGCAGTTGTGCCCAGTGTCCCTGGTACGTTATGGCTTTACTGTGAGCGAAGTGGCTGGCCGTGGTGGCATGGTTTTACTGAGAGGTGACCATCCATCAGAAAGAGGATGGGAGCTGCGATGGGGCAAGCCAGGGGCACAGGGAGGGGAGAAGAACACCCCTGACTCATGTGCTCTTCAAAATGGATCCAGAGGCCTCCAGTTTGAAGTTATTAGGCAGGGGATTGCACTTTGGTGCTCGCTGATCCAAATGCAAAGCAAAAAGCCAGCATGCTGCCATCAAGTGGGTGCTAGCAAGAGGAAGATCCATCATTTAGCCTGGCTGAATTCTGTCAGAAAGGTATTTTGCAAAACACAGCTGTTGTTCTCAGAGTGGCTCTCACACAAATCCAATTAAATTTCTTCTCCTTGAGCAGCCAAAAGCTGTCAGCCTCCTCTGTTACCAGCCACCATGTATCTCCAAGCCTCCTCTCGTGCTAGCAGAGGTAGACAAGAGCCTTCATGCACTGGGTACTGTATAAATAAAAACAATGAAAATACGATCTCAGCACAAAAGATTGTGCAGCCTGATGCAAGAGACGGAAGATGTATCTGGACTGACAAACACGGACAGAAGGAAACAAGGAGACAAACATATTAGGTGTGATTTTTTGACAAATAATACATAGAGCCTTAGTGCTCTAGAGGTTCTTGGGACTAAGAGCACTGTAGTCCTTCTTCTCCTCTTGTTTTAGGTTGCCTGTTGGGCTTGAAGAAAAAAAAATACCTCCCTCATTCCTTCTGTATCACTCATGAGCCTTTCTTGTGGTTTCCTTGTTTAGTTGAAAAGAACAAATCCTTGGAAGCAGCAGTGGGGTATTTCCATTATTTCTCAAAATGTCTGAATCACATGAGGACCGATGTTTAGGCAGTATGAAGTTAATGCAGCTCTGCTAAAGTCTATGTAGAGTAGAGGAAGAATTAGGGAATAGTTTTGCCTGAAAAGCTCTAGAATGTGGTTATATATGTAGCTGTGCTGTTAACATTTGAAAGAGAAGCAAGGAGGAGGCTTGCTGCATGGAGGTGCCTATATGATATGTAAATTAAAATAAAGCAGCAACCAGAACTGAGGGGAGATTTCTTTAAAAAAAAGGCTATTGTTTCAGCAGTACAGTCACATCAACAAGAAGTATGTGAAGATGTCTCTTGGTTTCAACCACACAAGTTTCCATTACATGTAGATCTACCACAATTGCTGCAAGATTTGCTGAATGCTGCTGAATTTTCCCAGAGTGTGGAGTTGCCCGTGTTGCATGTTCCTGGCAGGTGGTGAGGATGTAGAAGGGAAGGTCAGCCCTTTAAAGCCATTCCGGCGATCACATCCCTTATCTGCATACCATTTGCATTTGGGACGTACAATGCTCAGTGTTTTCTGGCTGTAAACTCAGATTTTGTGTGTTTGTATTTGTTTCCTTTTATCCTCTCCACAGTGGGTTGCCGAGAGAGGGTTTCTGCTCTAGATGCAGTCGGTTACTTTCCAATACTTTCCAAGTATTTTGAATTGAGCTTTCCAGCTCACAGGGGTGAGTTGTTGGTGATGACAATGGCATTGCTACCAGAAATCGCACAAATTTAAAAAATCCAGAAGGCGCGCCTGACCCATTTGCCTCAGTCTATTTGAAGGTGTTTTGGAAAAGAAGAAAATCTGTAGAGTAGATTCAGTCACCTGCAAAGGATGAAGCAGCATGGAGAATGTTAAGGGATGAATGTTGATTAATAATTTAAAAGGGGAGCGTGTCTGTGAAAGGCAGTATAGAAGTTCACACAAGTAGGTAACAGCAGTCAAGTTAATGTTTGCAGCTCTTCAGAAGAGTTTCTTGGAAGTCTCTTCAAAAGAGCCTGGATTCACTAAGGAAGGGCTCTGCCATCCTTTTTTCTGTTTGAGCACCCTCTTGAAAATAAGTGCAAGATGGATTTTCTTGTAATAAATGTTAAATGAGAAAACACTCAGAGCCAAGACTAGGTAAAAAACTTGAATGCTCTGAGTTAAAAAGCATCAATTCCCCAGCAAGGTTAGATGAACATGATATGTATTGGAAATTCAGGAGGGAGCCTAAAAAGAAATGAGAAGCTTTATTCTCTTGGACATTAAACATCACATCCAATTATTTGGTAACTCACAGGGTGATACCTACATGGGGTTGCACATGCGCTTCTGTGCACGTGTGTGTGTTTGCCTGTGAGTGTAACGTGGCAGTGCTAAAGCATTTTTAAATGCAGAAAAACTAACTCCAGATTGAATTTATTCCATAAACAGCTCTTCAGAGGCACTCACCTCTGCATAGATTCATTCCATGGGTTGTTTCAAAGTCACATTAGCTTATTTGGCTGAGGTGATTGCAGGTCTCGTCTGTGCCCAGGGGAGACACTAGCCTTAAAACAATGAAAAGTAGAAGTGCATACCATTATTTCTGTTGGATCTTTATTAGCAAACTGGCTGTTCAGCTTCTGCGGTATGCCAAGCATTGCATTTAAAGCCTCAAAGTAACTTCCTTACTTCTAATAATTTCTTATCTTTTACTTCAGTCTTCATCTTCTGCTTTGTCTTTTTGGAGTCACATATAAAATGTTTAATAACAGTTTAAAGAAAAATAAGAGATTGAGTTTCTGTGGATCAGGAGACTAGCCTGTTCTTAGTGTTCAATCGTTTCTGGAAAGAAAATCCTATTGCTATCTTTCTGCAGCCAAGCCATTTGAAAAACTCTCACCAGCTGAAAACAAACCATGTCTGGGTGTTTTGTGTTCCTTATCTTTGTCTGTGTCTCAGTGCCACAATGAAAGGAAGAGAGAGACAGAGCAGCTTCTCATGCTGACATTGACACAACTTGGCACTTGCTGGAGATTAAAGTGAATATGACAAGATCTTTATTTCTGAGGCAGTCGCAGGGATCTGAAGTGCTGACTTCTGTCAATATGGCAATGGCAAGCCTCTTCCTCCCATGAATGCTGTTGCTATGAGAAAAGCAAGAGGCAGAGATGAGACACAAGACATGATTTAACCCTTCAAATATTCTAGGTTTTACCAATATGCCAGTGGCTTAAGATGAAATGAAGTGAGGGAGAAATAATGTGAGGGAACACCAATGGGGGCTTGTAATGATGCAACCATAAGTTCCAACACATGCAGAAAGGATACTTGTGCTGAGGAACTGGCATGTAATGCATAGGGCATGGCCTCCAGTGATTGCAAACCTGTATAAAATTATTAACCTAATGGGAGTTATTCTGACTTTAAGCAATTGAGCACTGAGAACTGGATATACAAGTCCTGCTTTTCATGTCCTCCCTTAATGAGGTATACCTGTTTACCAACACACATAGCATAGTCTTAGAAGTTTACTGAAAGTGACTCCGTTATGACTTCTTAGCCCACTCCACTTGGCTGATATAGCCCTCTGAGAGAGAAAAATGTTTTCTTTCAGCTTGTTCCAGTCTGCAAAGATGTGGCCTCAATTTCCTCGTAGCCCAGGCACATTTTACAATTCTGCCTTTGGACTGCTGCAGAGAAACCCTCATGAGGAAGAGGGCACACATAGTTCAAATGGATCAGGTTCAGCTTAGTCAACACAAGCTCGGGCAAAGCAAAATTTAGTCTCTGCTTAAAGCAGTTTTGATTCTGTTTTGAGTCTGTGTTTCCTAAAGCCTGAAAAATGCCTGAGATCTCTGCTTGGGATTAAAGTGTCATGAATAATCAGGGAAACCCAGGAGGAGCTACCAGAAATTTTCTATCCTGGCAAACACGGAGAAGTGGGCTAGAAGAAGAAGCAGGAAAACTAAACTCCCAGTTCTTGACTCCTTTCTGCTCCCAGGGCATTTCTTCTTATGCAGATATCTCTTCAAAATGGATCAATTATTTGTAGTCCCTTACAGTGAACTCCCAGAGTTTACTCAGTGTTTTTAGGGCACTTGAAGCTCTTAGATGGAGAGTCTTCCAGAAATGTTGAGCCCCACTGAGGCTAGTAGAAGAACATGGGCCAGCAGTGTGCCCTTGCTGCAAAGAAGCCTAATGGTGTCCTGGGCTGCCTTAGACAAAGTATTGTCAGCAGGTCAAGAGAAGTGATCCTTCCCCTCTACTCAACACTGGTAAGGCCACACCTGGAATGCTGTGTCCCGTTTTGGGGTCCCCAGTACAAGAGCAATACGAACATACTGGAGAGAGTCCAACAAAAGACCATGAGGATGATAAAGGGATTGTTCAGCCTAGAGAAGAGAAAGCTCAGGAGGATCTTATCAATTGTTATAAATGCCTGAGGGGGGAATGTAGAGTAGACGAAGCCAAGCTCTCCTTGGTGCTCAGTGGCATGACCAGAAGCAATGGGCAACAAACTAAAACACAGGAGGACCCATCTGAATATAAGGAAACACTTTCTTACTGTGAGGGTGACTAAGCACTGGCACAAGTTGTCCAGAGACATGGTGGAGTCTCCCTGCTTGGTGACGTTCAGAAGCCATTTGGACATGGCTTGAGCAGCAGGGTTAGACTAGCTGCCTCCAGAGATCTCTTCCAACCATAGCTATTCTGTGAACATCAGGATTTCATCAATACAAGTGGAAAAATTCATCGCTCTCTCCATCTCTTTGCTGTTTTCACCCTGTTTCCACCCTTGCTGGCTTGGGCTGGACCACCAGCTGATGTCAGTCAGCATAGTTCCACTTAAGTGTAATTAACATTCAGAGTTAAGCCGAATGGTTATTGCCAGCAGTCCAGATTGCTGATAACTTGGCATTGGTTGAAGACACTGACCTTGACAAATTCTCAGTGTACCCTTAAGATGGGAAGTTGTGTGTACTGAGTTTGGACACGTTTGCAGAACTTTCTCCCCCAAGATCCAGAGGGATGAGCCCAGCCAGAAGCTGCTAAGTGTTAACCAATTAGAGTGTGAAAAACAAGTGTTTGACCTATAAGCAAAGACCACGCTACCTTCTTCTACTACCTTCGACTATGTATAAAAGGCACACCCTTTGTGTAATAGAGTAGCCATTTTTGAGACATTTTAATCACCACGCAGATGTGCCACATCCATCTCTACAACAACAGAATGTACCAAAGAAATCTATCCTTTCCTCTGTTCAGAGGACTTAGTAGTTAGGCTGGTTCTTTATTTCTGGAAACTAGTTATTCTAACAATTATTGACCATCATCTTGTTGGTTAAATAATTTTTAGCACTGATTGTTTATGCTTAAGGGCTACTGCAGAGTCCGATGCAGCAAGTTTTTACATCACTATTTGCCAGAAGCACTGAGGTATTCTACAAGAAAGACCACACTGAGCATGCCCTGTTTCCTGGGTTTTTTTGCCTGTGCACACTTCTGCTATCACTGTTAGCAAGAAAATGTTGAATTTAATTAACTTTTGGTCTGAAGCTGCACAGCTGACGTATTGCCTTTGGTGTCAAGATTGCAAAGGCTGAGGAGAATTTATTATCACATCTGATACCTCCATGATTTTACTCACAAATTTGCATTTATTCCACATATCAATGGAGGCCAGATGCTGCTCCACAAATGTAATTCAAGCTGTATAATACTGGGGGATTAGCTCTGCAGGGCTGGCTCCCAGGGAACAAGGTGGGCAGGGGGGTTGAGAGAGCCCAATATCTCCACCTGCTGGGGCTTCCTAATTTTGTGTTGGAGCAAAGGAAGTTTCTACTGGGAGTGTAAAAGTGCAATCTTTGAGATTCTCAGTAGAGTGTTGGCCACATCAGATGAAGATGGAGTAAATGTGAGGATGAGACTCCCATGATGATAATCTGTGGTACGCTAAGAGCAGCAGCTCTGAACAGCTGTGCACAGGAGGACAGCTTTGACTGTTTGGGCAACAGTTGCTGCTCTGAGGGCCACTGTTGTCTCCTCCGAAACATGAGGCTAGGTGGACTTGGTCAATGAAAGTGCCACAGCACTGTAGAGAAAACATAATATTCACACACCTGGAGTCCACTCCTGAAACCCCTTCTCAACCTAGTAAACCATAATGTAGCTTCGCTGCCATAGATTTGTGTGTGGGCATTGCACAATCAGTAAAAATTAGATGATTAGCTATTAGGCAGTACTATGTGTGTGCATGTATCCATTCAAAGGAAGAGGGAAGGATGCAGGCTTCAAGTCCAGAATATGACCCATAGCATAGGAGCACATCTTGTGCCACCAGTGGTGCACATGGGCAAGGACTGGTGGCCCATTTGTCTCCGATTCCTCCTCACATTGATTTCACAGAATCACACAGAATCACAGAATGTTCGAGGTTGGAAGGGACCTCAAAAGATCATCTAGTCCAGCCCCCCCTGCCAGAGCAGGATTTCATGCCTGCCCTGAGAGCAGGTTGCTCTGTGTTGCTCAGGATTTAGAAGGCTAGATATGATGCAATGGAAGGTGTTACATGCGCCAAAGAGGGAAAACAAGTAGTCATGACCTATAAAGGCACTGATTTCCAAATCTCTTACAAGCAAGGCTACTGCTCTCTCTTTCACTAAAATAAGAGGCAGATCTTGCTGTTTATGTGGTTACCTTGGTGTGCACTGCGGTCTGCACACCCTTTATCAATTCTCTACTAGCAATGTTGGCTGAGTAATGTGTGTTTTCACTACAGATATTATTCTGTGTCTGCCTTGTGGCGTATCTTGTGATTTTTAATTCCAGTTATCCCTGAGAGTAGTTGAATAACTATTATCCAGCAGATAATGTCAGATTATTGCCACTGCATGTGTGTTTCTTTCAGTTCTATTGATCTGACCCATGTCAGTTAAAGAAAGAAATGTGATTCATAATGCACTTTTCTTTCTTCCAAGGAGTCTGCTGCTTTAAGCAGAGAATAGTTACATTTCTTAGCTGTTTTCCTGTGTGGTTAAGACAGGGCAGTACCTAAGGCCAGGACCTCACTTTGCATTTGGGCCTGACACTGTAAACGCTTCCGGCAGCAGGTTTCCTTTCACATAGCACCAGGTAAGGACTGCTTCAGCAGGCGGTAAGTCACAGCTTTTTGTTGATGGAGAAGGGTGGAGGCCAGCCATCAAGGATGCCACAGCAGACTGCGGTTCGGAGTGTGTTACCTGGCCATGAGCAGAGCCGTACACAGCCTCTGTCACATGGGGAGAGGACTTCGCTCTTCTGGGCAATCATGTCACCAAGAATAGTGACTGCTGAAATGACTTCATTAAATAATCTAGAAGTCTGGCTTCTCCTTTCTTTCCTGAGTCCAGAATTCAGTAACCCAGGATCTAGCTCACGGTGTTCCTACTTGATGTCCCCTGTGGTAGACCTGCTCCCACATCAAGCACCGGGATGTGCTATGCCTCCCTCAGTGCCCTGTCTGCTCTTGGCAGGGTGCTGGGCTTGGATCCAGAAGGCCTGCTTGCTTTGCCCACTTTGAAGACAAATTTTGTTTATGTTCTATTTTATTTTATTCTATTTTTTATTTTAAAAAATATCCAGCCATCTCTCAGCTGAAACAGAGGACAGTCTTCCACATCAATACGTATTCATGTAGACATGCTGATCAGCTGAAGCATTAAACCTTGCGTCCTACATCATTTAGTCAATGACCAGTGTATATTTCAGCACATCTGCAGCTGCAAGTGGGCATGAAGTAGTTCCCACCATTATGCCCAGTGGTTAGGGTACACTTACACACTGGCGATAGCTTTTAATGTATAATTTATTAGGTAAATGGCCCTATAATATTCTGTGCTAAAGCCAGAAGTGAAAAGTAACTGAGCGATACCGCCATTTCTAGATGCTACTAGTGGTGGGTGCTCTGAATCAGAACTGGGATCTGTAGAGGACCTATGACGTTTTATATGTACTCATCAAAAGTTACTGCTTGTCAGTTAAAAGCAGTTTGGTGCGTAATAGTAGTTTATGAGTATTTTCAGACACAGATGAACACAGACACCTGGGGCAACTTGGCGCTTGTCCAGCCAGAACTGAAGCAGCCTGCAGTAACCATGAATACAGGGAGGCTCATACAGCAGAAAAGCTCAGCAGATGGACAAGGGGCTTGCCCAGGGCCTGAAAGAGTAGCTCAGGATGGTTGTGGATTATTACAGAACAACAGGTAGCAAAGGGATGAAGAAAAGGATTAAAATTAAGTGAGTCAGGTATGAGAGAGTGATGGCCTCGTGAAGATCCAGCAAAAACACAGGAGTGGAATAACATGAGCCAAGCGTCAATGAAAAGCAGCCAGGTAGCAAAAAGAAAAGCAAGCAGCTAGGTTTTTTTCTAGCCTCTTGGCACACATGAGACATCTGCTTGATTTGTGCCTGATAGCCAGAGGATGAGACAGCTTTAGCTGCAGCATTTTGTCTCCAACTGTTGTGATTTATCTGCTCAGTTCTCTGGTCCCACCACTAAGATGGTTATACATTGTAGGATTTTTATGGTAAATCATTTTTCAATCAATGTAACCCACTAATTCCCAAGAATTCAAGACAGCTGGATGAAGAGGTGAATATCATAGAATCATAGAATGTGTTGGGCTGGAATGGACCTGCAGTGAGATCTTTAACTACATCGGGTTGCTCAGAGCCTCATCAAGCCTGACCTTGAATATGTCTAGCGATGGGGCCTCCACCACCTCTCTGGGCAACCTGCTCCATATTATTCTTCTGCTGGTGGCTGCTCTGCCCACCAGGAGCACTTGAGAAGAAAAATTTTTATTTGTTCTACTTAGTGCTGTGCTAGCAAGCACTTGTGAGCAGGCTGTAATTCAGAGAGCGATGGAGCAAAAAATGATGCAGCCTGCGCTGCAGCTCAGGAGCAGTCTGTGCTCCTAGGGTTGTATTTTGTTATTGGTCTTCCTCAGCAAGCTATTAACAGAGGAGATTTGCCACTAGTTTTTGTCACTGAAACAGTGAGGTTTTGCTACTCCTTTTCTCCCTAAAACAATGAAAAAGATATGCAGCTTTGCATTCAGATTTTGAGTTGACAAGTGAGAGGCATAGGCAGCAAATGATACACAAACCCAACTCTCTTTCTGCCACGTGACAGGGTTTCATGAGCCAGATCTTTTCCATAAGGTGTCCTACATCTGCTCCCAGGAGCATGGGAAGCCTAAAACTCTGCATCTTGATTTAGCCGGGCTGTCTAATGAGATACACTGGCCCATCAGCAGCTGAAATAGTTTAGCGTGGCTGTGACTATCTTTCGGGATTGCATCGTGTCTGTGTTTTTCACCAGAGCCTGAGGAATTGAAGTAACCAACAACAGGTGAAAAGTGGTGGAAGGAGGTTGGTTAATTTCTGGACTTCTTTGTGACTTACAGCCTGAACACCTCCCTAATGGACTGGCTTTGGTATTTATGGTAATTTCAGAGCATTTGTTGGGAAGTGCTGATAATATCCAGTTATATTTTAGGTGGGTTTTTTCAGCAAAAATTAAAGGATTTCGGTTATGGTGTGCAGCAATGACCATGTAGTTGCACCGGGACAGAGGCTGCAGGCAGGCTTGCATCTTACACCCAGTTGGATCGATGGCAGGTGCCACTATCACTGTTCACTGCCTATGAAGAGAAGAGCAGTGTGTGAAAAATTAATATAATAAGATACAGAAATAAAGAGTTGCAATTGTGGTTATTGCCATGGTAAAATAAAGCAAGGATGTTTGATGCCTTTTGTTGGAATTTTTTCAGAAAAATTGTGGCAGATGTTACTAAAACAGAGTTTAGGTTTCTGGTACCTTTGCAGGTCATGTAGCCTGTGCTTAGATACAATGTTGATAGTGGCTTAATAATATTTTTTGTTAAAATATATATTCATTTAAAAGTCTTCAAAGCAATCCATCTTTGTTGTACAGCATGCAAAAAGTTAAAGGAATAAACCTTTGCCCTCAGGCAGGTTTTAAGGTTGTGTTTGAGGAGGACTCTTCAAGTCTTTAAATGCCTGCCTGGAGTGGACTCCACTTTAGAATCCCTTTGAGGCTTAGAGAAGTCCTACATATCGGAAAAGCGACCTTACATAAGGTTACAAAATCCCCAGCTATTCTTTTGAATGTATCTGTTTATTCACAGTGCCAGAAGATGAATTTATTCTTTCCTCTGTGCTTTCATAAGAAGCTCTCATGCTCTTTAAAAAACTCAGGAGGAGTTTGTGGTAAGCTTACGACATCAACGGGGATGGAAACCTGAGCAGTTTGGTGTGTCCTTTCTTGCTGGAATGACTTATGATTTTGACTTAAGGGGTTTTGCTCCCAAACACGAGGAATTATTTGTTGCAGCAACACACACGAGTGCAGCAACAGGCATGTGGCCACTGTTCAGCAGGTGGAGCAGCAACTTCATGAAGTAGCTACCTCAATAACCCATAATCTTTAGGGCTTATGCCCCTTTTGGGAGGGCTTACAGATTTACATATCAAAAATAGGTCCTTTTAATGGGTCCTTTTAATGCTTTCAAACTACGATATACAATTCTCTGTTTCTAAATGATTTAACTACAGGTTAATGAAGTAAGGGACTTAGGTGCTGTGTTACATGCAGAAATACATGCCTCTGTTCTTGATGCTGAGTGTAAACCTTTTGCGAGGATATTCGCATATTCAGGACTCAAATCCCCATTATCCATGCGTTGACTGTAGAGCAGACTCTTGTCATACTATTATATTTTAATCCTTCCAAAGATGACATGACTCTTGTTGCGTTTCCAAACACTGTGACCAAGGTGAGGAGTTGATCCAGCAGCTACACTGTTCCAGAAGTACTAAGGTACTTGCAGCTATTTGATATTGAGCTATTTTGGCCCTGAACTGAGAAATAAATAGGTCATTCCTATTTCCTTTGAAAGGAATTTAATAGATGTATCTAACACTTGCAGAGAAGCATGAAAGTCTCATGCTAAAATGAAACTGGGTTCATGAAAGGTCATGTTATCTTTTAAAGTAAGTTTTTGCATGTCTGCAGAGCAAATACTGCATTAAAGATAAGGGTATACTCTCTGTTTTACTGATAATGCTGCAAGTTTTCTTTTTTGCTCCAAATTACAATATAGCTTCCTGCAAGCTAAGAAGCCAGCCTGCTAGATACGACTTGTACTTTGTTGCTATGTAATGATATACCAAACCAGTAAGGAATCTAGCAGTAAGTACAGAAAGAACCATCAGCTGCCAAAATAACAGGAAAATACCTCTTATTATTATTTTATTGGTGACTCTTTCAGTCCAGCCATTAGTCTTTCAGAAACTACTGTGACACGGGCAACAATCCAAAGTTGGCTTTACTCTAAGGCTAATTTTGCCTTTATAAGCCTGATCACATTCAAGTTTGGGAAAGGATCTAACAAGACCTTCATATATCTTTAATTATACATAGATATCAGTAAGAGCTGCAACCCTGCAAGCCACCCCAGGGCCATGCAGTCTCCTGACTGCTGCAGCCCCTATTGCTGTGGGCTTGCTGTTCTCTGCTCCAGGCTGGCTTGGTGTCACCAGTGTCACAGCAGCCCCCTCCCTGGCTGCCCTTCAGGCTGCACCGAGGCCCCCCCCAGCCACACCTGGGGCTCACTGAAGAAGCAACATTAGAAGAAATGCAGAATTGGAAAGCCCCTCTTTCTCAGAACAGGGTTATGGGGCACCCCTGCTCTTGTTACTACCTATGGTATATCTCAGCTAACCTGTTGTGAGCTGATGTGTGAACTGGCAGCTACCTCCTTCCTGGGCTGTGATCTTAAAAGCTCACGAAGAGGAGGAGGGGCTGTCTTATGCCCTGTGGCCCAACGTTTGACAGCCTACAGCCCAGACTCTGGGGTTGGAACACTTCCCAGCTGCATCATGTTGGCACAGCTGCAGCAAGGACCAGCTGGCTTTGTGTCAGGGGAGATTTGGCTCCAGGAGCAGCATGCAGTGACTGCAGCAGGGGGATGCTCTGCCCCTGGGCAGGGGATGCAGCCAGGCAGAGGTGGCACAAACTTGCTCTAAGCCTGCAGATACTTCTCTGAGCCACTCGAGCTGGGGTGATTCGTGAATAAGCGATGGTGTGTCGTTCAGGTCATATGGAAAATTTAGGTTTGGAAAGCTGAGACAGTGTTTGCTGAATGTTGGGATGTACACATATTTGGTTAAATAGAGGCCTGGAGGATGTTCGTCATTGAATAACACAGCAGAAATAAATGCAGGAAAAGCACTCTTTTGCAAATTCAGGACATGGTCTGCAGCCTGTTACGCTTCTGCTCTCACAGAAGCTCCACACTGAGAAAATTATTTAAGAGAACTGCCCCACTGGGTGCCTGCAGGAAGGCCTGGAACAATGGCCAACGCAGGAAGGATGTTGCAGGTGGATACAGCACATTCGTGCCAAGGTGCAGAGCAGAAGAGAAGTCACCACGGCTCCCGTGGACACCAGATGTTTTACGACTTTTCAGTATGTTTTGAAAAGCATCCCGTGGATGATCGCAGAGTTGAGGAGAAAAGAATAATGGCAGGCTTTTTTAATTCTATGTGGTTTTACACTGTAAAGGTGGTATTTTGTGGCCTCTTCATTTCGAAGGTGAGAACTGAGAGACGGAAGTGAAAAGGAGGGTGGAGATTAGCACTGCTTTGGGGAAGGCAGGAGTGAGGTTTGAGGGCAAGACTGAAGAAGAAGCTGATGCAAATGGTTAGAGACTTGGGATTTTGAGAGCAGAGAGTGTTTCTTGGGAGCAGTGAGTCAACAGCTTCCCAGGCGTTGCAGCTGCAGGGCATCAGTGGTGGGGAACAGGCAAACCTGTGCCTCAGCACAGCTGCTCCCCAGCCCCGTGGTGGAGGGCTATCGCAGCAGCTGGAGATTGAGGAATTGAGTTTCTATCCTCTCAGCTCACCCCAGGAGCCTACCCCAACCCAAGACTGCTGATGGAAACCTCCTTGTAACCCTGTCAGAGCCAGCAGTCAATGCAGAATACAGCTTGGGCTTTTGTATTCATCAGGGAAGAATGACTGTATACCAAAACAGACAATTCAAAACCAAGGGGGAAACCAAAAGAACTTTTCAGGCACGTAAAGGCAATAAGAAATCAAACAGTGTTAAGAGGCCACTGGGCAGGGACGCTTTTATCACTCTTGGTATGTTGCAGCCTGCTGATGGTACGAGTTATTTTGTGGGCAGCATGAATTGCTGAATTACTGGGTTTCATTTTCCACAGCTGATTCTTAGCTACTCTCCTTCACAAGTATCAGAGTAAATAAAGCCTAGGCACAAAGTCTGGGCATGAGCAATACTAAATATCACTGGCTTTTGCCACCAGTATTATATATCATGTTTAAGAGACCAGTTCTGGAGGTAATTGCTGTGGGAGCCTGGAGCAGATGGCCCTGATGTGCTGTCCTTTGCCAGTGGCTTATCAGCTTGGTGGGATCGTGACTGCGTTAAGTAGCAGGCACGTTACCCTTCTGTGGGCTGAAAAGATCTTGGCTAAATCCTAGCAAGACAGAAGGGGAAACCCTAGAGCACATCTCAACATGATAAAAATTGAGACCTTTCCCCCTGCTACTTGAAACATTTTCTCTGATATAAGCCAGCAATGACTTGAAAATAATGTATGCACCTTCTCTAAGTCTTCTGAGTTACTCCTATGTTATTTTTATCTGGTTAAAATTACTTGAATAGCTATGGGCTCATTCTGATGTTACTTTGTTTTTGCAGGCTTTCAGATTCACTGCATATGCCCTTGTGTTTATATTTTTATTCCTGACTCTCCCTAGGTTCTACAGAATGTAGCACATCTCCCAAGACTGTTATTCATTATTTAAAACCTTCTGAACTGGAATCCAAATCCTATCCATTCTCTGTTGGCCATTATTTATTTTCCATTCATAAACTTTTATCAAGTAACGACAGGCAGCATTCAGGCAGCATAGCAGCCAGGAGGTGAAGTAAACCATTCACAAACACGTTGCAAGCTTGATAGTCACTGGTTGGTGAATCATACTGAGCTGCAAATACATACTGAACATCAGGATCCTTTCACATGCTGAAGGAAGTGTTGCAATTTTACTCATTTGATCAGCATATTGCTCTCCGGAGGCTTTCAACCCAACATGTTTCTTTTTACAATGATTCAGGGACATATTATGAAATCTGGAGTTCTGCTGATTTCAAGCAGACTTCTTGCTGAGTATGACATTTAGGTTCTTAATTCTGCAACAAGATAAGTCAAATATATATGGCCACAGAGCAACACATTAAAATGTGAATTTACTTCAGCTTGCAAGAAGAATCCTACACATGAGTATACAGGGCTCTGCTCAGGGAATGCAGGAGCATGCACACACGCTGTAAGGGGAGGGGAGACTGTAACTCCACAGGGTTTTCCTGTCACCTCTGCAGCCTTATAATCCCATTTGTGGGTGGAAGTGCAGAGTTAACGGCTTAAGGGCTAAAGACTTTGCCTGTGGGTGAAATGTGACTTTTGCCTGGATAATGGCAAGTGCTGGTGAGGGGGTGAGGAAAGAGATACAAACCTCTTCACCATAAATTCTTCTTGTTGAAAATATCCTGGAAGAAATATTTCCGAGAGTTAGGGGTTTCCCCTTTTTCTTCACCCTGTTGGTATTGCTTAGATGGCAGTGACACCCTGTGGTACCAGCCGCTGGTGCAGCACTCGGTGGTAATTCGTTCCGGAGGTCAGTATAAGGTTGCTATAACAAAAAGTCCAGGGCTGTTTTTAATTCATCCTCGCGGACCACATCCTCCATCCTCCCTGAGTGCCTTCACACTAAGCAGGATGTACTTTTTTGGATTTAAACGTCCTGAAAGTAGCTACTGCCTCTGAGTATTTGTGCAGTGCCTATGTGGTGACTTTTTCTGATTTGACTCACATCTCTTGCCTTTACAGTAAGAGAAATTAGCTGTAGCAACGATCCAGTGTCACATCACAGTGCACCTCTGCTATAAAACTGAGGGAAAAGTCTTGCTGCCTCTCTGCTTGTGGTTGGAGGGGACTGTGCTCATCCTGGATATTTTCTCTCTTTCAGGGGGTTCACGAGTCAAAAGGAGTGACTGAAGATTACTTGAAACTGGAATCCCTGATCCAGAAAGTTGTTTCTCCTTACTTGGGCACATACGGTCTGTATTCCAGTGACGGGCCTTTCACGCACTCTTCCTGTATCTTGGGTAAGAATAACAGAGGCTCATTTTGACACACAGAGCCAGGGCCCACATGGGACAACACTGCCAGTACTAACGCAGCATGGTCAGGCTCCTTTCCTAAGGCCATGCTCTTAGTGCAAAGTCACAGTGAAACTTGCCGGTGCCAGAAGATGAAAACAGTGCTCATTAATAAATCTGTGAACCTAGAGCATGTTTAGCATTTCCATTCTGCCTCTTAATGAGGGAGCTTTGACACAAGATGCTTTATGAACAGGCGAGGAAGAAACAAGAAGCCGTTTCTAGCATTCTGAGTAGTCTCTGTTCATTAGTGCACAAAAATCATACAAGTCTGTTTTAAACAGAAGAAAGTAGGATTTGTTCTTAGAGAAGACTAACCAGTAAGCCTTCAAACACGTGAAAGCTTTCTGCAGAGTGGAAGGTAAGAAGCTGTTTTCCATCCCACTGGAGATGGAGAAAAATAGTGGACCACATATAGCAGGGGAAATTCACATTGCATGGAAGGAAAGATCTCTAATATCACATAAACCACCTTTGGAGGCTATTAAATCTTCACTACTAAAGGTTCTATACACCTCACATAAGGAGCAAGGTGGGTAAATATGGTCCTTCTTGGTGGTAGAGGCCAAGTGGGTGACCTTCTTGAGTCCCTTCCGGCTTATCTTCTGTGATTCTTTGAGCTCTGAAGCATTCAGTGACTTCTGGGTAAGCAAGATTTGGCCAAGATGTTTTGAATAACCCATGTAGTAATTCTATCTCTTGAAAATGCAAAGGGGATACTACCAGTGTAAATAAAAAAGGATAGTACCTGAGTATTTTAATGTAAGTATTGTGATGGCCTACTAGAAAGGAGAAAACAGAGGGGAAAATAAGTTCAGTTATTTGTTTTCTATGCAATCAATTTAAGTGGTTTCCTTGTCAGAAATGGCCAATAAAGCAGTTGATTTTCCCTTGAAGCTGAACGGAAGAATGGTTGTATTGCAGTAGGCATTTAAGAAACAAATCAGTTTTATGTGAATAAATAGAGGCCAGTTATTTATGGAAAATGGTTCAGGATTACTACCCTGTATTCATTGCTTGCTGTTAAAAGGCCACAGACATTTAAATGGAGCCCCAAACTGACGTTTTCTGAATACAAGCTTTTGTATGTCAGGACAGAAAAAAGACATTAGAAGAGAATAAAACTCCAGTGAAATGGATTGTTAGAAAATAAATATTTATTACATGACTGCAGAAGATAGGGAAGTTTTGGTCAACCAGGCATTTCCCCTCACTGTGGTCTGGAGTGTAGATCTGTAGATCTGTCTGGGGTGTGGATCTGTAGTCATGAATGGGTGTTATGGTGATTAATGGGTCTGGATCCAAGGCAGCTGAGTGCACAAGTCTCTGCTGCTTTTAAGCTGACGCATCTAGGACTATCCAGCTATTTTAGTAGCATGATTTAAAGCTGTGACATATTGGCCTTGCAACTGGTGAGGCCACTGACTTCTTTTCTTCCCTGTCTGGACAGCACACGCAGCCCTCCCTTCCAGTCAAGCCTTGGTATGACCAAAGAGCCAGAATTCCTGGCAAGGCAGTCCCAGGGAACCTTTTATATTCACCACGTCAAGTTCCTAACAAAGAAAAAAGCCCAAAAGTAAACTTGGCTTAGGTGATTTCACTGCTGAGACACACAGCACTACAAAATACAATCTTAAGTACAGAAACTGGCTTTTTTAGTAGAACAGAGTATGATTGGAATTCATGTGCAGGTAATTATAATTCTAGAAGAGACTGGCATTTATAAAGGAAATTGCATGGTTTGCAGGCGGACATTTAGCAGCATCCTGATTTAAAGCAGTCAATTTGTGTGCAGTGACTGTGGTTGACTTCCAGAGTGTAACCTGATTCCTTTTTTCCAGCCATGCCCAATTTATGGGGATGGCAAAGTTGAGACTCGTAGAAGGAAAGCTTCAAAAGTGAGACCTATTACCTTTCTGGGTTTTAGCACAAGTGAGTCTGAGTACTAAGGCCTGCAGAAAGTTTGCATGGTGGTCATTTTGATCTAGCGGCAGGACAGCGCTCCAGGCCCAAACCACTGGTGGTGCATCTCCGTGCTGACTTGCTGCCACCTGCTGCTCATTCTTTGGAAAGAGAGAACTTGGTGAACAGCAGCATTTGTAAAATCACTGCCTGCTTGAGTGCAGGTTTGTTCCCCATAAAAGTTGCTGTGGGCACTGTCCTCCAGTTAATGTTTCTAAATGTTCTTTGTGCTCTCTCCTCGTGTGATCTGTGAAGGATGTTTTGAATCTAAGTTTTTTCAGAACTATAAATAAGACTGCCTGTCTTAATCCTTGTGCCCCAAATTTGAAGAGATCTGATTTTTCTCAGGATGAGTGGAAAAGTTAGAAAATTAGTGATGGCCTTTATAGCTTGAACAAGGTCAGAACTGCACTTTCTGTTCTTGTCTAAAGAACGTATTTGCAGTTGTATATAACATCTCCCATAGTATTTCCTGTTTTACTCAAGCTACTGAAGTTATATGAATATAAAGGAGTCTTATTGTAAAGATAGGTTTGGGGTCCTCAGTATGTGAAAGAAATCTACGAAACCTGAAGCCTATGGATCTGCCAAACCAGCAAAATCTGTTCTTTTATGTAGAAGTTTCTGTCATTCAAGAAAAGGTCATGAATATTCAGGCTTTGACTTTTCTTTTGAACACTCATAATTATCAGTACCACAAAAATAGGAGACTTTGTAGATATGACTCTGGATCTTTCTCTATTTACAGAGAAGCGGTTCTTCAGGCGTTCAAAATCGGGTGACATCCTCGCCAAGAACCCCGTGGTGCGGTCGAAAAGCTACAACAATCCTCTGCTGACGCCAGTGGCCGAGTATGAAACTGAGGGCATGGCTGCCAACGGAACAGGCATCCGAAGGCACTCCGTTTCAGAAATGACCTCCTGCCTGGAGCTCCAGGGATACTCCAACCTCACGACCATCATGGACAATGGCTCCAAGAGCTCCATGACAGCCACGAAAAGCTCGCTCTCAGGAGACCAGGAGAGGCCCAGCAGCGGGTCAGTGCAAGGCTCTAGCAAACTCAGCACAGTTGAGCAACAGAAAGGACTCTTCCACTCAATGGACGACCCACATAGGTCTTTTGAGCTGGATAGGGACCCTTCCTTGATTCCAGTTCCCTCTTCCAGCCCTGAAAACATAGTGGATCAGATTTTGGAGTCAATTGACTCTGATTCTGAAGGTATTTTTATTGATTTTGGCCGAGGCTGTTCCAATTCATCAACATACAACGTCGATGTGAACAGACAGAGCATCATGTAAAGGACATTGGGAGACAAATCTTGGGTTTTAATATTATATATGAAAGTTACTAATGGACTGTGGGCAAGCTATATATGTCTGGGGCAGAACTTCTTGTAGGTCATCACAGCTGTACTGAAGTACACAAACACAAGTTTATAGCAGATGAGAATCTGCTGCAAGGGAGAAGAAATGCCAACCACTTCTCCCTGCCTCTGTCACTCTGCAGTTGGAATTCCTAATGTCTTTATAAACTTAGGGGTTCACAAGCTGATGAGTGTCTGCTAAAATGCTATTAGTGCAGCTGGCAGTGTTTGTTCGGTAAAACAGCCTAACAAATAGCTATGTTCACTTTTAATTTTCTCAAGAGATTTCCTGTAGACAGCAGATTATTCTCTGAACTGTAACACCTCAGCCAGAGAAAAACAAATCCTTTTAAAAAACAAAAAAAAACCCCAGAGGCTGTGGGCCTTCATGCCACACAATACAGTGATAAAGAAGTCTCTTTTAATCTTTATCTTGTACATCTTGTATGCACTCCTTTGCCTAATGGTGAGTTAGAGCTCTTGAAGAAAGGCAAATAAAGAGAAGTGTGCTACCTGATGTCATGTGATGCCTCATGTCTCGTGTTCTGTTTCATGGCCAATACCTTATGTCTATAAGAGAGCTGTCTTGAAACTGGCTTTTAAGGTTGTGTGAATTTGCTCTGAATGTGGCACTTCCAAGAAACATGGGCCCAGTCAACCCCGTGGAATATCTGTCTCATGGGGACATTGCAGCAGAATTCAACGTACTTGTTTCCTAAATAAATAAAAATGCGGCCTCCTGATGAAAATACTCATTATGTATTTATATTCTTAAAGAAATACAGTAATGCCTATACTGTCAATTATGAATTGATATTTGAGGACTGTGAACCTTGTAGGTCTTCTCATCCTGAGCACTCCCAGGTCTTTGCTTCTCCTTTGCAGTAATATGGATGGTGTTGTAAGAGCTGTGTCAATGGTTTTACAGAGGACTGATGCACATGATACTAAAGCCAAAACAGAAGTCCTGATTCGCTAGGTTTTTGATTAGAGCTACTTTGGATCACTCCATTCTAGGTATCTCCTCTGGAGGAAAGAGTTGATAACTCCTGGGCTGCTCAGCAGAGATTGGTCATTGATTTGGTCTGGACGGTTTGGTCTCATCCTTGAGCATCTGGCTCTCAGCTCAGATGCTCAAGCACACTCCAGCTTCACTCTGCACTTGCACTACTGACCCCAACATTTTCCAAACTCTTCTCCAGGCTTTGATCCTGTTTCTATGCTCAAGGTCCTGCTTCTTGTGCTTAATTTCTTTTGGCCTCTCTACTTGACCTTTTGGAAAGTATTAGCTCCATCTTTTGCTACTGCTCTGCTTCACTGCTGGAGATTTCAGCTTCCAGGCAGATGTGCAGGATCCCCGTGACACAGAGATTTGAGAATCTCAGAAGCAGCTGAGGAAGGAGCCCCATAAATGAGGCAGGGGGTTAGTGTCTGTTTTGCTTCTTTATGTTTGGCATGTTCAGCTGTACAGCCTCCCCTGTAGCTAAGCACTTAAATCATACTTAGAAGTTTCTTTTACATGGAGATAAATAATTGCTTCTGTGTCCCAACAGTCTCAAACCTAACAGCCAGGGAACACACCTAGATGGGACCATCCCATGTGGAACCTAACACCAACTGACAGAAAAGCAGATATAGCAGAACATATCCTCAGCGAGAGCAACTCCAGTGCCTGGAGAGATCTTTGAGGTTCAGTAAACAAAACTTAGGCTTAGGATGCAGACATCTCAGTAGCCCTCTGGATGTGCAACTAAAAGTTGCAGACTATCAGGTCAACTATCCAGCTGCGGGCCATGACGATGCCTCTGCGATCCTGCTGTTGTGCACCAGAGCACAGCCAGGAGTACTTCATTCCTCATGGGGCCGAGTATGTTGGCACCTTGCTCACATCTGAGGTTTACCAGGTTCCTGCAAACTGGTTGTGGCTACCAATGGGTGTTTGCCCACGCTCTCCCAGCTGGAATACATGGTGAGCCCACAGTCTCAAGGCACATTTGGTGCCACGTTTGGCTCTCTGCAAACCACAGGCAAGAGAGGGGGCTCTCACTGAGCTGGGAACCAACATATAACAGGATGGGTGATTTCCAAAAGTGTCCTGAAGTGGTACAAGCCCCCATGCTGGCGCTCTCAGCCTCCACCCTCATTTTTTCTGGCAAACATTGTTCTGTTTCCTGAATTATTATTTAGGTTGGAGAAAATTATTATCCACAGCCTTGTTCTAAGAAAATATTGCAGGGGAGGAGAAAAATTCAAGAAAGTAATGTTTAAGCACTGTTTCAGCAAAGAGACAGGGACTGCTAGGACCCTTCCAACCTGAGCTTTGGCATGGTTAGTGCCCTCTTCTGTGATAGGATACCTTGAATCCCCTAGTATGCTGGCAGTGAACTAACCTCTCCTGTCTTGAATGCATGGGGAAAGTGAATAAGAATCATCTCTGGCTGGTTTAAAAGGTTATTTAGAGATAGAGTTCAAGACAGTAAGAGGAGTATTCCTAACAGCCACCTCAGAAAATCTCGAAGAGGAGCAGTATTTAGGGAACGGTCTTGTCTTCAGTGTTTCCTCTCCAGCAAGGCAGACAGCCTAGCACCTGTCGTAAAGGCTGGTTGTTGGACACTTCGCCTTCCCACATCCACTGCATGGGGAACCTGCTGTCCTGGAGCACTCTAGAACTACAGCCCAGCACTTCTAGCCTAGCTTTTACATTCCTAACTCTTACCCTTAAAGTGGGCTTTTAGGGTTTAATGTAGGTTTTCATGAGCAGCATGAAGACTTCTCAGAAGATAGAGACTAAGACTCATTCATCAGAACCATATTGGAGAACAGCAAAAAAGCAAAGCCCTGCTCTGCCCCACCCTACCATCAAAACTGTGATTATCAGCTGTGATAGGGTTGAATGAGTATTTAAGGAAGTTGGGTTCAGCTGTAGGGGGCTTTATTACTTCTTGTTAGGATGATCTGTGAGTGCTGCTGAGCTGAAGTAAAAGGCTTATGTTGATCATCTTTAGGATGAAGATTTCCGTTGGCTTCATTTAAGGTAAGTTGAAGTGATGATGCTCTGAGTTGTGGTTCAGAGCTTGCTGAACTCAACTTGCTCTTCTGCTAGCAAATGTATTTAGAGAAGTGTTTTGTACTGAAGCTCTTCTACAGGGGTGATGACTAAAGAAGAAGCAAATGCATTCTGACTTCAAGGGTTCAAGCTGCAGTTTCTGCAGCTATCTGGAGATAAGTGCAGCCCATCTGCAGGGCTATTTTTAAATTAAACAAAACTGGTCTCTAAGGTCCCTTTCAGCGTAGGTCATTCTATGATTGTAAACTCAGCAGGCTTGCTATGAAAAACCTGGAAATCTGAAGTCAGTTGCAATGGTGATAGGGTGGCATTTTGTCTCTCGAAGTCTATATTAAAATATGCAGGCAGATATGACTGTAAACTGAGAAAGTGGGTGTGGTGATCTAACTAACTGCTTGTCCTTGGAGGTGGAGTTTTTCATGAACTCATTCCCAAAGAAGTGGCGTGACTGGGGGCACTGTTTTCTGTAGAAGAAGGCAGGTGGAGCTGTGCTCTAGCTCTGTGCTTTCAGCCTTTGTGCAGTTCAGGTTTGTAGTTGCAAGATCATTTGTGTGAGAGCGCAAGGTGTGGAGGGGCATGAAGTCAGACACAGCCCTGGAAGGATGGGTCATGGAAGGGATGCTGAGCCAGACGTGTGCAGGCAATCAAAGCCCAGCGTTAGTGACTTTAAATGCTGCACGGATGTGAGACTACCCTATTTTCTGGTCATTCTAAAAGTAAACCCAATGCTGATGAGTCAGGGATGCGGTCTTCCTAGAGACAAATCACAGATTCATTGTGAAGTAAAAATATATATCAAAGAGAGTAGTGTAGGTTCTTGCTAAACTGTATTTATGAAGTGATGCCTTTCAGCTTTCAAATGCTGCTACGCGACAGTGTCCCAGTGCACCAGTGGTATTCAAGCTTTGTCCATAAGGGGACATTCTCAGTATGCCAGTTATTCCTTTCCACCTCTCCTTTGTTCTGATAAACTGTGGCATTTTGTATCCTAATCCAGAAATGAAAAGCTTTTTTCTGGTTCAGATGGGTTCTAAAACTCTATGAGGGATAATTCAGAGCAACAGATACTACTTAAAGCCTCTGTCATCTGGCACTGGAGGATGACCATTATGCAAGCAAAAGGACCTGGGAAAGTAACCTAGAGAACAGCTGCTGAGCTCTGTGGAGAAGTAATACAGCTCCCTGGAGCACAACTGGAATAGCAGAATAATTGGCTGCAAATAATGCTGCCTGAATAGAGGGCGCTTCCCTCCCCCCCCCCCCCCCAAAAAAAGGGAAAAATGACATTCCATTATTTAATTAGCTCCTGGCAAGCTGGTTTTGATAGCACTTTTGACTAAAACAAATGCGCTTGCTGGTACCATCTGAACCACTAAGCTGTGGTGATGGAAGAGCTATGGACCACCTTCTTCTAAGGCCACTATACAGACACGCAAATATATAAAAATATCTGATAGCTCTCTAAAGTTCTGGTTAGAGATGGATGGATTGCCTCTTTATTAGGATATTATGCCGTAAGAACATCTTAGAAACAAAGATGTCAGAAAGCCCTTGGTGTTTTTGAGCTCTGGTCTGCAGAGGTGTGACTGGCACTTTTCTGAAAGTACCAAAATTCTTCAGGCAGGTAACTTGACCAGTAATTAAGTAATGAAAATAGCCTGTTCTTTCACAAATGGTGCAGCCTGCAGGTCTTATGTTACATCACTGGATTAGCAAGTTGGCTTCTCACCTGCCTATGGCAAGTAGGATTGCCTGAGAGAGAAACTGCCAGGATGCTTTGCCAAAGCCTGAGGGGAGGGAAGGGAAAACAGGATGCAAAAGATTCAAAAGATGCAAAAGAAAACAGGGAAGGGAAAAGGTGTATGAACAGCTGTGGAACTGCTGGGCTAACAAACCTGCCAGAAGTTTATTGTTTGTTGCTTTTGTAAAATGAGGTATCAGAGGCTGAGTTTATGTGCCTATTACTGAGGGTCTTCATCAGCATCTTCACTTTAGGATTACTAACTCTTCCAGCACATACTTATTTCCTAATTATTTTAGGATTAAATATGTTTCTCCTTGGAAAAGCAAGTAGCCTTAGGCAGAGTTTTAGCCAGATTTCAAAATGCATTCTCTTTATCAATACTCCCACTCTGAACTCTGGATTTGGAAATCCGGATTTGAAAGGAATTCTTAGGGCACTGTTGTCTTTACAATGAAGATTAGTATTGGGATCAGATTGCTGGGCTGAAACTCAAAGACCGAGATGACTTAATTCCATGTCCTCCACGGGATTTTTGCATAAATTTAAGTCACTTAATAGCCTTATATCTCTTCGTAACGTGGGGATAATGTTCTGATCTGTCTTTCTTACATTTCAAACTGTCAGGTGGATTGTCTGTTGCTTAAAGGTTTCACGGTAAAGCACACATAAGAGGAGTGGAGGTAGTGTGTTGGAGAATGATTGAATGTAAATTAGCAACGAAACCCTAACTTTTCTGTATTTAACTTCATTGCCATTGTATTCTTTCAGTGAAGCTGCATGACTGAGTTAGGTCTATATATGCTAATTAATGCATATTTATGATTTCTTCCCTATGTATCTACATGCTTTGATTGGCTTTCTTTCTCAACAACAATCTTCACTAACATATTTACAATCGCACTAGGCTCTGTGTCTTTAGCTGATGTTACCTCTTTGCTTTGAGTACTTCATATTTGTCTTTGTTTTGTTTTTTTTTTTTCCCTTCAGAACATCGAAGCATCAAGCTTCCTATTCCTCATACCTCACTTGTGTGTATTACTCAAATATATTGCTCAAATAGTTTAGGTCCCTCTGAAATTCCAAATGTTCTGTCTTAAATGTATGCAGTAACCTGCAGGAGCAAATATCTCTGCTTCACACTTCATCCATCTCTTCCAGTTAAAAAACTGGAAGCCAGTGGGCTTGATTTTCAAAGAGGAAAACTTGCAGTAGTTTTGCGGAAAATTGAGATAATAATGTTCTATTCTTCATGATCACTCAGACTAGGGTTTTTTCCCAGACACAGGTGTAAATGTTGCTAGTTATAAGTGTTTGGATGATACCCTTAGGCTTATGTTAAAATAAAGCTATGGCACTTGTGTTCTCCAGTTCTCTACAATGTCTGTCTTTCATAAATATTCCCATTTGCTGTGAATTACTAAGCCACTTCATTCTTAAACCTCAAGGGTATGCAATCATCTGGGATGGTAATGCACCACAGGAAGCTGCAGAAGTTGGTATCCACAGGCATTCTCCTTACATGTCAAGATAGAGTAGTAAAAATAGAAATGGAAACGCTGTGCCTAGAAACCGGAAACAGAGTGACATGTTGGTGCTAGAGCAGACAAAAGATGCAAACCTTTTGAAAGCAAAACTTAACTGATTTAAGTTTAAAAGCTGGCAGCCCACGGCTTGGATAGGTGCACCCTTTGCTGTGTAAAAAAAATGGTTGTATGACTGGGCCCAGAGAGTGGTCGTGAATGGTGCTGCATCCAGTTGGTGTCTGGTGACCAGTGGTGTCTCCCAAGGATCAGTACTGGGCCCAGTCCTATCCAGCATCTTTATTGATGACCTGGATGGTGGGATTGAGTCTACCTTTAACAAGTTTGCAGATGACACCAAGCTCGGGAGGAGTGTTGATCTGCCAGAGGATAGGAAGGCTCTGCAGTGGGACCTGGACAGGCTGGGTCGATGGGCTGAGGCCAACGGCATGGAGTTCAACCAGACCAAGTGCAGGGTCCTACACTTTGGCCACAACAACCCCCTGCAGCGCTGCAGGCTGGGGGTGAAGTGGCTGGAGAGCGGCCTGGCAGAGAGGGACCTGGGAGTGCTGGGTGACAGCCGGTTGAACAGGAGCAAGCAGTGTGCCCAGGTGGCCCCGAAGGCCAATGGCATCCTGGCCTGCATCAGGAACAGTGTGGCCAGCAGGAGCAGGGGATGTGATTCTGCCCCTGTGCTCAGCACTGGTCAGGCCTCCCTTCGAGCCCTGTGTGCAGGTCTGGGCCCCTCACTGCAAGAAAGACCTTGAGGGGCTGGAGCGGGTCCAGAGGAGAGCAACGAGGCTGGGGAAGGGACTGGAGGGCAAGTGCTGTGAGGAGAGGCTGAGGGAGCTGGGGGCGTTCAGCTGGAGAAGAGGAGGCTCAGGGGGGACCTTATCACTCTCTACAACTGCCTGAAGGGGACGAGAGGGCACGGCCTGAAACTGCATCAGGGAAGGTTTAGGTTGGATCTCAGGAAGCCCTTCCTCACGGAGAGGGTGCTCAGGCACTGGGATGCACTGCCCAGGGAAGTGGTGGAGTCACCGTCCCTGGAGGTGTTTAAGGAGAGGCTGAATGTGGTACTTAGTACCATGGTCTGGCCCATGTGGTGGTGTTGGGTCAAAGGCTGGACTTGATGATCTCAGAGGTCTTTTCCAGCCTCAACAATTCTGTGGTTTCAAATGCAGCTAAGGTCTCACACCACATCTGCCCCAGCAGCTTTGTAATGTCCCTGTTCTTAAACCTTGTTCAAGCCTCCTCTGGGGAGAAGGGTGGACAGAAATTATTCTGATGAAAAAAAAATTGTACACAGCTCTGTGGAGAACTTTGTAAGGCTTGTCAGGGGAGGAATTTGTC
Source organism: Apaloderma vittatum (assembly GCF_000703405.1). Lineage (NCBI taxonomy): Eukaryota > Metazoa > Chordata > Aves > Trogoniformes > Trogonidae > Apaloderma > Apaloderma vittatum. Next base: position 30,098 of record NW_009715690.1, on the reverse strand, counting down.
AGGGTAAGAGTGGAAAACATTTTCAGTTTCACTGATTCAAGTTAAATCCCAGTTTGTCATATAAATGTTCCCAATCTTTGGCAAAATCTGCTTTTAAAATTATTTTTACCTGCTTTGTGTCATCCAGTCCAAAAGTGAGGAGTGGTGGCAGTTGAGTACATTGTACCACTAGCAAATGATGAAATACTTGAGCAGATAAGAACTTTCTGCAGAAAGTTCCAGATTTCCAGGGCACATGGACTGAGAGGAGGAAGAAAGGGGTTTGTTGCACAAACATTCCTGCAACTCCCTGGATGCTGCTGTGCACAGCAAGGGACAAGGCAATCAGCTGCACTCTCTCTGCAAAGAGAAACAAGCTTGGGACATTAGTTATTTTCCAGATTTCCTTTTCCCCTCCTTTGGTCAAACACTAAGGACTCTCTCTATACACAAAGCAGCATTTGGTTGCCAAAAGCCAAGGTGGCATTTGAAGTTTTACTCTCTCAGGTCCAGACACAGCCAAACGTATCTGTGGCAGTGCCAGTCCCCTGCCTCCGTGTTTGTTTGTTGTTGTTTTTTTTTGTTCAGTTCCTAGAAACAAGTAACTGCTGGTTATTGGCAAACAGCTCAAATATTTTAAAACTGATCTTGTGTGGATCAAGCCCTGGAAGGTACTATAGATGCATCCATTGTGTGTGGATCCATCCAGGTACTTCGATAAGCTCATCCATGGAGCATCAATGAGCCCTCTGCAGTCAGAGGCTGCAAGCCCTCTGTGCAGCTCAGGATCTGGTCCTGTCAGTCTGAATTGGCAAATGTTGAAGAAACAGAGTAAAACCGATGCCACTCTTAGCACAGAAAGAAACTGTTTGCATGTTCAGTCTGAAGGGACCATGCGCATGGTCAGTGTGCAGATTGAAATGTGTCCAACTTTCTGTCAGCAAGAATCACTTAATGATTTTCTCGCACTGAAGAACTAATTCGATATTCTACCTTTTTCATCTCCCAAAAGTTGTTCCTTGTATATTGTGTGTGGGTGGAGGTTCTTGGCTGGTAATGATGCCGTTGAAGTGCTTCATTTTAAATGCTCACAGCGGATATATCTGTCTTTGTTCAGGTTGTAGGAGTATTCAAATATAGCACAAAGTCACTGCTAAACAGTCTCATACATAAGAACATTTAGTTTTCTTTACTCTTGAAACTGACATATATTTTCCTCTTACTTCTTAGAATTTGGGGATTTATCTGTACGGCGGGTAGGATTTTTACTCTTTGGTTTTTTCCCAGAGGATGCTTTAAATCAAAGCTGAAGTCCTGCTTTTCTGCTCTTGGTGCATGCTGGAATTTTCTCTCTGCCTTTTCTAACATGGATGACTATTCTCGTTTTATTTCTTCTTTGGTACGGAAACCCTGCCAGCTAGCTCACTGGGACAAAAGCTCACCACTGGCTTTAAGTAAAGAGATGCTGCCTCAGCAGTATGCCAGTGGCCAGGCTGCATGTTTAAGAAGGGAGACATATCTGTAAACAGGATTGACTCAAAGACCGATGCTGCTTGCTCTCTCCACCGGAATTTCTCTTTTCCCTCATTAATCTAGCTGCTGTTGCAGTCTTGACTCTGACCAATCTTGCCTCTACAAGCTACGAAGAAAAGCCTCACCTCTGTGATTCCTTGGGTGAACAGGGCTATCAAGTTATACTATTTCCTACTGGGATGAAAGGACCCTGCAAGTCCACTCCTTTGTCCCTCTCCATGTGCTTTTCAGGCCAAAATGCCTTGTCTATAGTAACAGATCAAATAAATTCACATTCCTGCCTCCAGGTGCTGGCCTTCAGAAAATTGACATATTTAAGATGCTCATTTATTATTGACAGTGGCAGTAATAATGCCTTCTAGATGATGGGCCCCTTCCTCACTGGACAGGTGTTGTGAAAGCTGTATTCTCCCTGGTCTGAGGTGCAGGTCCTCTTCAGAGACGTGCTTTCCACTCTAGAGTGGTGTGGTGCTGGCATTCACAGCACCTGTGCTAAGCACCACAGGGAAACAAGATTCAGAAAAAAATGTTAGTGACGGTTGTATGATTTTGTAAGGATGGGCCCTGCTGCCCCATTTATTGATTCTAACAGCTCAGTCCTGAGCATCTTATCAAGACACATGCATCCTCTATGTATCTCTTATGATTACTCATCAATAGACATCACTGATTCTCTGCAGGCTCAGTGGTATCACAGCTCCCTTTAGATCCTTCCTGGTTTTGCAGTGGATTAGAGCTTGTACAGTATTACTCTGTTACTATCCAAACTGGCCACTGGATTGCACCATTGCTCCAAGTAAATGCATCTGAAAGCAATGCAGCATCTAAAAGCGGAGGAGCTAGCTCTGTGTATTAAAAGGCCTTTTGTGTTCTTGCTTTCCAAAGTCCCTGTAAGAGAATAGCAGCAGCATGCTGAGCTTGCTACAAGAAAATCAGTCTCTGATGAAATTTGTATCTTGATTTGCGGGCTGACAGGTTGTATTGGGTTGGCCTGGCCAAATTTTGGCGGCAGGGGTGGAGAGCTGCAGGGTGGCTTCTGCAAGAAGCTGCTAGAAGCTTCCTGAGTTTGATAAAGCCAATGCCAGCTGGCTCCAAAGAGGGACCCACCGCTGCATCAAGGCTGAGCCTATCAGTAAAGGGATAGGAGAGGAACACCTCTGTGAAAACATACTTAAGAATGGGGAAAAAGAACTGCGCCACAACAGCTGGCACAGAGATGGAGGAGTGAGAATCTGTGAAGACACCAAAGTCAGAGAAGAAAGAGGAGGGGAAGGATGAGCTCCAGGTGCCGGAGCAGAGAGTCCACCGGGTCGTGGTGCAGACCATGGTGAAGCGGGTTGTCCCCCTGCAGCCCATGGGCGGGTGTAGATGTCCAACATGGGGCAGAGGACTCCACACTGTGTGGGTGGATGCCTGAAGGGGGCTGTAGCCCGTGGGAAGCCCACATCGGAGCAGGTTGCTGCTGGAACCTGTAGCCCATGGAGGAGTGAATTCTCACGCTGGAGCAGTTTCCTGGAAGGACTGCACCCCAGACTCACGAGGGGTGGGTTGCCCCTCATGAAGTGTCTCACATTGGGCAGTTTGTGATGAATTGCCCTTCGTGGGATGACTCACGCTGGAGAAGAGAGCGTGAAGTTTGTCTCTTGTGAGGGGGATGCCACAATGGCCCTGGGGAAGGGTGAAGGAGTGGTGGCACCAACGTTGGATGAACTGACCGTAACCCCCATTCCCTGTCCCCCTGCGCTGCTGGGGGGGAGGACGTGGAGAAACCAGGATTGATGTTAAGCCTGGGAGGAAGGGAGGGATGGGGGGAAGGTGTTTTAAGATCTGTTTGCTTTTTTTTCCTTATTTCTCACTACTCCTCACTGATTCGTTCTTAATAAATCTAACTAATTTCCCCAAAATTGAGTCTGTTTTGCCCAGGATGGTAAATGAAGGGGATCTCCCTGTCCTTATCTCAAACCTTGAGCCCTTTGAAATATTTTCTCCCCCTGTCTAGTGGAAAAGGGGGAGTGAGAGAGCAGCTGTGTGGGTACCTGACTGCTGGCCAGGGTCAAACCAAGACATGGGAACTGAGATATACAACAACCTTAGCACCTTTTGATTTCCTTGGGCCCCGGTTCCTGTGGCATACTCAGCCAGTGTCCAGTGGTGGGCTGTGCAAGAGCCTTTGTGTGGTGTTTCAGAAGAATGCCCCTTCTGCTGTCTCTCATCTCATGGTGAAGGTGAAAAGATTGAGCAATTTGGAAAACTCATTACTCTTTTTGAAAGATTGTAGTGAGAGGAAGAAACAGCAGAGGAGCAGCACAGAAAGACAGAGGTCAGGCTGCCCAATCCAGCTGTCACAGCAAGGCCATCTCCTGAGACATGGAGAGGTGGGATGTGGAAGGCTCTTTTAGTGAACTAGACCAGATAGCTCTTGCAATAGTTGTCTTGCTTCCATTCTACATGACACCTCTCTAACCCCAGGCATGCCTGGAATTGCTGATGTCTTCCCTACAGCGCAGCCTGAGACACAGGTACTCCCACAGAGCCCCTAAAGCTCGGTAGCTAAAACATCCATTTTTACAGAGAGTTTGGATGACCCTCATACAGTTCTTGACCACATGTAGTTCCTCTGCACCAGGTGCTTTGCAAGGCAGAAACCTTTACCGTTAGTGTTCAGGTGTATCAGTGGGTCGTCTTTGGGGGAGTTTTCTCAAATCTGACCTGCCACAGCTTGTGCTTATGTTGGAGGCCTTAGGTCATTTAGTCAGTTAGGTTCTTCTTTGCCTTGCTTTGGTGCTATTTGGTTGTCGTCTCCAGTGAACTATGACTCTATCGTGACTTTCCATTATCTGCATTGGAGAAATGGTTTGTTTCATAGCCTGACCATCACCTAAAAGCCACAATTTAGGCATTTCTCTGCAAGGTATCCAGGGAAGGCTCTGCAGACTCCTCCACAGGTCCCAAGCAGAGCAAATAGACATGTTGCAGAGAGGCACAGAAAGACTGGAACGGGGTTGAGAGCTGAGGGCCAGGGTGCCCCCAGCAAGGCAGTCATTTGTTGCTTCCCATGTGTGAGGTTTTCAGGATGTAAGATTCTGTTAATAAGCTCACAGGCACCTTGCCCCTGAGAGGCAGCCTCCTCTGATCCCCCTGGGTTCAAACGGCACACTTTTCCTCTATAAGTGATAAAAGAAAAATGTAGGTTTGGCTTTCAGCCATGAGGTGTTTGACATCTCCATTTCACAGCATCTTTACCTGGAATACTTAGTTCTGTATCTGTTAATTGTGTTTGTGAGACAAGTGATATTTACTGTGCTTTCTGCCTGGCACAGCATTTCAGCCAAGTGCTTAGTCCTCTTCATTTTGTGTGCCTGTACCAGAGCTGTACAGGATGTCTGGGCTGGACTTTTTATCTCTTCCAGTCTCATCTGTACCCTACTTATACCTCACAGCTCAGCACAGACTATTGCCTATTTTCCTCTGGGTACACTGCTCCTCTTGTAATAACTTTATTGCTTGTATCTGAAATCTGTAAAACTTTTTGACAATGAGATCACCATTGAAGACTTGTGTGCTGAGCAAAACCTTAACGATGAGGAAAACCCTAGCAAGGATAAGCCATCCTCATGGCTTTTCTGAGAGATGAAGAGGATATAAGGCTGCTTGCACAGAATCAGTATAGCTGTGGGACTAGAAGAAGAAGTGGCACTGAAAACACAAGAGCTGTGCTTTGCTTCAGGTGGTGCAATGGGCCAACACAACTAAGGGACAGCATAGTAGCTGTTCTGTTTTGCATACCTAGCTTAAAAAACAAAAGTACAGTTGATCTTGTTCGATGAACATATTATGAATGTGAGTATTGTGCTCATGTTTTTTAAATCTCTAGGCATGAGCAGCAAGAAGGTATAGGTAAAGGCAAGGGCAGGTGTAGATCTCTGTTGCCATTTTTACAGTATCTAGAGGTAATCTGGGACAGTATTCCTGCAGCCTAGGCACACTGTAATATTAATCGTGTCCTGTGGGAGTTTCTATTATTCCTCTTAAGTAACCAGCAAAAATGATCCAGAAGTTCAAGGGCTTGTCCAAGGCTAGTAAAAGAACCTATCTAAATTCATGACTGAACAGATCATTTCATAGTCCAGTGAACACACAGTCCTGTAGGCACTGGCATGAAGCAGAGAACTGGGAGACACAAATGAGACCCTGAGAAGTGAAAACCTGAGGACACTTGTAAGGGGATTGCAAGAAGCTACCATGAGTGGACAGAGACTAATTCCTAGAAAACTAGATCCTGATCCTCTACCCTTTTGGAAGTTCTTCATTTTTCTAGCTGTGCTGGAGGCTTACATCAAGGTAGCACAAGGCAGCTGCATCAGACAGTGCCAGAAGATGCTTCTGTCAGCTCCAGATGTTTGCAGTGCCTGTGGACCTTAGCTGACAGAGCCTACATTGATACTTGCTTGCACAGTTTCTGCTCTCAGTGCCAAGAGAAATTGTCCAAATTTGAAGTGACACATTTGCTTTGCAGACTGCCTTTTCAGGCTCTTTTCTGTCCTGTACCATGAGGACAACTAGGAGGAGCACAAGATAAAGCTTTTCAAAAATGGTTTTCACCAAGCTGAAGTGACAGCGTTCAACATCGTTCTCAGTTCAGAAGGTGAGATCATACTTCTTCACAGTGAAGGCCTTCCTCTTCCAGGACAGACCAACCTCGTGCAACTGTAACTGAAAATGCCCCTAGATATCTGAGTGCAAGGTTTCCACTTTCTCTCTCTCCCTGGAGGAAACAGAGGTGGATCAGAGTTCTCCTGGGGAACCATCATCAGTTTGGGCACAGGACTTGCAGGTATTTGCTCTCGGTAAGACTGAACACAGGCCTTTTTGAAAAGGATGGAGTCCAATCATCCTTGAGAATTCCCCAAGGAGATGCACTGGTATGACTACTTGGAGAGACAGTCAGTGAAGAGGTGAGAAAGGCCAATGCCAAGGAGTCCTGCTGGGGGCTTGGGAGAAGAAAATAGGAAGCAGGGTCTTAAACCTCGCAACAAAATGCCTCCCCAACTCTGGGTATTGGCCAAGGCCAATGGCAAGGACCACTGCTGACAGAAGACCTTTCCAGGGATTGCTTTTCCTTGAAAGAACAAGAGTAGTCTAGTTCACCACATGTCTACCAGCCTGCTGGTCCACTTGGCTCAGTGCAACTCAGGAGCCCTCTGCAACGTGGCCTTGGAGGTCATGCAATGGCCTCTGACCTTGATTTTTTGAGGGATCACTCAGTCAGGCCTAGTTCAGCTCAATCTGAATGTCTCGTGTGAGTGAACCTAAGCTGCAAAAAAGGGAATCAGCCCTTGGCAAGCCAATAGCCAGATCACAGCCTCCCCTTGATGCCTGCCTGCTGCTTCCTTCACAGACCTAACCATGCTACAGGAAGACAGTCCCAGCTGAGGCTCCAGATTACCTTTTACCCAGCTCATTTCAAAGCTCCAGTGGTCATCCATCTCCTATGCTAGGCTACCCAGAGAAACTTGGTCAGTGTAGTCACAGACTGGATTAGTGCAAAGGCAGTGCTGGCTGCAGAAGGGTGGCAACAGGGACAACATCCTGGCAGGAAGAGTGGTCTTTGCATACATCAAGCCAAAAAAGTGGCGGGGAGGGTTCCTCTGCATGGGTGCAGGAACAAGTCAGGATGTAAGAACTGTTTCATCCTCCAGCATGTCATCAGCTGAGGACTTGTGGTTGTACTAAAGACTTCCTGAGCGCTTCTTAGGCATAATTGGGAGTATTTGGTCAACAGCTTTCTCTTTGGGAAATATGTCTCAAAGGTTGCTCTCAGAAGCAGGTTCTTTAGCTCTGTAACATTATACCTACCCTCTGTTAGGGATAAGCCATTGAGAAGGACCAGCCCTGGGAGAAGGATTGCCAAAGAGGCTGGTGGATAGTCCATTTGGTTGGAATTCCCCACCATCTATATTTTAAAAGAAAGCAAAACAATGATGCACTTCTTAGGCTTCCAAAAGAGATGGTTTTGTTTTAACTGAACTTCTGTTTCCTCTGGAGAACCAAATCCCTGGTTTGTTTTGTGTGCCTTCAGACTGTGATCTGGAAAATGTACTCAGTTCTTGGGTAGAGGTGCTCTGAAAACAAAGTTAATAGAACAAGGCTGGATTTTTATCTTGGGGATAGTTAGGAACATCCCCAGGAAAATATTACAACCCTCCACAGTTTTCTCATTCTTGCATCTGTCTCGTCTCAAGCCCAGCACTGCAACCAAGTTGGCCAGGAGGAATCCACCAGAAAAGGAAGTTCACTGTGCCTGCACAGTCACACTGATTTGGAGTTTTCTCACTTACTAACAAAGTCATAGAGACAGGCATGGGGTAGTGTCCCCTGTGAGCAAAAATAATTGCATATGAGAAGGTCATAAAGTTCTTTCCAAGGTAACGATGATTTCTTGTTGCCCAATAACTTGCACTTTTCTTATTTTACGTGAATTAATTCTCTAAATTCTTACTGCATTTTTCCTATGTTTGCACACATATACTAGAAAATTTTCTGTTGTTTGCCTGCCTCCTAGAGCTGCCACTGTATGAGAGTTTGAGGCATTGCCAACTCCTGTTCTCCCCCTAACCTCCCTGCTGATCTCAGGACTCTTCAAGGTATCCAGCAAAGGCAATACTAGTATCTCCTGTTCTTTTTGGAGCTGGAGTCAATACATGTGATTTTGTTGTAGTCAGTTCAGAGATGCTTGTTTTACATTAAATAGGCTCAAGCAACTGAGATGTGTGTATGCTAAAAGAGCATAGGCATGAGAAGAATGAGCTGGAAGAGTGAAAAAACCCAGATAGCTGTTCTAAAAAGTTCCTAAAATAATCACAGCAGAATTTATCAGACTTGATTTATCAGTTTGCAGCCCTCTGTGGTTCAATAGTGTAGCTAGCGTACCCAGCATTGGGGTTTGTAGGGCCAGATGAAAACTGCCACAGCCACAGGATGTGAAGTGCTGAAGTAACATAAACTCACACTACTGGTCTTTTTTTAAAGTAATTATAAACTAACTGGACAACATCAGGGTTGTTGATCCTTTCACACCTATCACAAGCTCCCCTTTATGCATGCTGGTAAACTTGATAGAAACATGATCAATGCTTGATACAGACTGTTTTTGTGGTTAAGTGATCTGGTTGTATGAGGATCTGGTGTTAGGCTGTGTGGAATTGTGTGGTCCCACAAAAGCCACTTTGCTTTGTGCTTCCAAGGGAATTTGCAACAGAAGCACTTGGAAAAATACTTCTAATTACAAGTACTTGCTGTATGCCAGACTAATTAATAGTATGAGCAATGTAATGGCATTTCTTTAACCATGTGAACTAGAGAAAAGGGTTTGTAACAAAGGAGGACAGCAGTGTTTAATCTGTGACCTTACAAGGAAAGCATAGCAGGAGCGTCAAATTGCACTCCTTTTGATAGACTGTGCAACCAGACATCAGAAATGCAAAAAGGGACAGAATATCAAGTGGAAGTAAAACACCCCGAAAGCCTTGGAGTGGAAGCATGCTGTGAAGTCAAAGCTATGAACATAAGATCAGATTTTAAATTGAGGTTTTCAAAGAGACTGAAGAAGAAGAGAGTGTGGCAGTATTGGTTGGTATTCGTCTGGAGCAGAGCAAGTAACTCTCAGGTGGAATTCTTCTAAGGTTTCTAACCCACAGGGGTTTGGTCTCATCTCTCTACTCTCATTGAGCATTAATAGAGAGAAGACTTGCATGGATATAGCCAGCAGAATGTTTTATTTTCTCTTTACAAACATGAAGACTCTTTTGAGGCAGGAACTGGTTAATGTCTGATGGTTGAATATGGGGAAGGAATAAGATGTGAAACTTGATTTCTTACTTCTTTTGTCTTCAGAGCCTCCTGAAGTGTCATGTGCTTTAAAGAAGGGCTTGGCTCTGTTTCCCTGCAATAACAAATATTGCAGGTTCTCAGCAGTACTGGGTCAAGGCTCTCCAAACTCTTTATTTGGCTCCTAAGTCAGAGAAGGAAACACTTTGTTAATTGTAGTCTCAGTGTGTGTCATATCTGGCAGGGGCTGGGTAGCACCATGAATGGCTCTGTAAAAACAAAACTGTCTGTTAATTAGAAGCATGTACATCTGTCTACATTTTGTTCAAGGCAGGAACATGAGCTGCTGGCAGATGTGGGTTCTGGGAAGTTTCTCCAACCATGCTTCCCCAAAGCATCCTCTTCTCATCCAGCCTAGAAATATGCTCTGAGAAAAAGCTTTCTCTGGACTAGAAAGTGGTATTCTTTAGTAGCATCCAGCTTACTAGTTTATAGGTGGAGTGTGGACCCCTATAAAGCTACTGCCAAAAGTAGGACCAAAGGTTCTCTGCAGAGAACATTTTCTTTTTGCCACTGCTGTTCTTTCCCCAGATGCTGGGGTCTGTTGGATTCAATATTCAAAAAAGGAAGTCCTCTCACTAAAAGGCCCTTGTAATACTTTCTAAGTGGCACTGAGGTGTGAGGGTATGCAAAGGGATCTAGAGACAGTGAAGTAACAGCAGATTATGGAGTTCACCATCCCACTGGACTGGCTGCAAAAAGTGATACAGAAATGACTGCTGCAGGCTGCAAACACTCTCTCAGCTAAATAGGTTTGCAATGAAGTTCCTTTAGAGAAAAAAGTTCCCCCTCAGCCCACGAATCTGAAAGCCAATAAGCAAAGATTTCAGTACCCTGCTAATTAGTGATACCAAACAAAACTGTAGGGCCTGGACATGTTCCTAATGCAATCAAGAAAGTCAGTGAATTAATTCTACTTTGGTTTGGGTGTTTTTTGACGTGTGGGTTTTGATTTTGGTTTGTTTGTTTTTGGTTTGGGTTTTTTGGGATGGGTGTCCCTCTTTTAAGATAAGTCCTATTTTAAAGTGTAATAATTTTGGAAGAGAGAAAGGAAGAGATACATTTTAGTTATATGATCACTTGTATGCAAACAAACAAGAGGTAAAACCATGGTGAAAGGTCACTAGCTAACACCAGTCAATAAATGAAGATCAGGACCATAGAGACTTTGGCACTTAGAAACTACTTCTTTGAGGTATGAATTTAGTCTTTTACTCATTCTGGTTACACTCCACTCACACATAGTAAAGCCCTTTTAGTTTTGTTTGGGCTTTTTGTTTGGATTTTGGGTTGGGTTTTTTTGTTCTTGTAGTTTGGTTGTTTTTTTTGAAGGAAACATCTGGTGGGGCATGCTCAAAAGCATGTAAGCTAGATGCTTATTCTCCAGAGATGGTTTGGATGCTCAGTGGAAGAGAAGGATCAATTCAGAGCCACAGCTTAACTCAGGTGGCAGATCCTACTTCTTTCTAATTACACAGGGATCCCACAGAGGCAATCACAATCTTGTGGGATGCCTGTTGCCCTCTTTCCCCTTGTTGTCCCACCACAGAAAGCTTATCCTTTAAGAATGATCTTGAAAGATCTTAGGCTGTTTCTGGCAACAACCCTGTCTTGTGAAAGTGCAGCTATTAGAGTAGGATGCTGCTTGAGGGCAGGAAGGCTCTACAGAGGGATCTAGATAGGCTGGATGGCTGGGCCAAGGCCAGTGACATGAGTCTCAATAAGGTCAAATGCCAGGTCCTGCACTTCTGCTACAACAACCCCCAGCAGCGCTACAGGCTTGGGGAGGAGTGGCTGGAGACCTGCCAGGCAGAGAGGGACCTGGGGTTGTTAATAGATGGACAGCTGAACATGAGCCAGCAGTGTGCCCAGGTGGCCAAGAAGGCCCATGGCATCCTGGCCTCTATCAGAAATGGTGTGGCCAGCAGGAGTAGGGAGGTGATCACGGCTCTGTACTCAGCTTTGGTGAGGCCGCACCTCAAGTACTGTGTCTGGTTTTGAGCCCCTCACTACAAGAGCGATACTGAGGTGCTGGAGAGGGTACACAGGTGACTGCCAAGCTGGTAAAGGTCATAGAACACAAGTCTTATGAGGAAAGGCTGAGGGATCTGGGGCTGTTTAGCCTAGAGAAGAGCAGGTTGATGGGAGACCTCACCACTCTCTACAACTCCTTGACAGGAGATTGTAAAGAGATGGCGGTTTGTCTGTTCTCCCTCGTGGTAAGTGGTAGGACAAGGGGAAAGGGCCTTAAGTTGCGCCAGGAGAGGTTCAGATTGGATATTAGGAAGAATTTCTTTACTGCGAGGGTTGTCAAGCGTTGGAACAGGCTGGCCAGGGAGGGGCTTGAGTCACTATCCCTGGAGGTGTTTAAGAGACGGGTAGACATTGCGTTGAGGGGCATAGTTTAGTGGGGTTGATAGGGATAGGAAAAGGTTGGACTCAGTGATCTTGAAGGTCTCTTCCAGCCAAAAATGTTCTACGATTCTGTGATTCTAGAGCAGGACGTCCTTGATAACCATGATTTGTTCTTGGCACTCCTCCATAAAGCCACACATTGCTTCTCCAAAACTTTCTGCATGACCCACGTTATTGCAAAAATATCCCTAAGAAATCAGCAAGTCAAAATGAGCCATAATTACTGAGAGTAGATGTTTCCCAAAAAGACATGTGAACATCAAAACTGAAGTCACCTTTGGGACAAGAGAATTACACAGCAGCTAGCCTTCCAGACCACTTGATTTTATTTCCTTCCTTGGTTCTTCTTTTTGTCACTTCTTCTTTTAAGCTTCTTTTTCACAATCTAATTTGAGTTGTTTTAGGGCAGAGTATGCCTGTGTATGACAGCACATGTAGCACATTTCTGCTCAGAGCCTCTCCCATACCATTTTCTTCTTCCCTTCTTTTGCAAGGACTCTTCCCCACCTTTTGCAAGCTTTTTAACAAATTACAATGGCCTTCACTTCTGTTTTAACCTTTTAGTGTTTGTGTGATTTCACACTCCCACAGTACTTAAATTATTAGGGTTTCAACAGAAGCCTATGTACCAGAAGCATCACCTGATGCTTCAGAATGGTAGACTTCTTTGAATCAGTAGAAAACACCCTAAAAATAGCTTAGAAACTTTTGACAATGACTGTTAAGGAGGATTGTCTTCTGTCAGTATTATATGTCAAGTAACAGCCACTGCAAACTCTCTGACAGTCGTCACTTGGAGGATTTGTTCGTGGTTTGTGTGGCTTTTTTTTCCTCAGTGTGAATTCTGTCCTTTGGGAGGAAGAAATGAAATAAAATTTCTATATAGAGGAGCAGAGCAGTGATCTCACTTCCATTGCCCCAACTGTTACCAGCCTAACATGGAGCTAGAGACCTGGTTTTCCTTTCACCTCTTTGCTGAGGTGGTTGCAGTAGCTAGTGGTTGTGGTTTTCTCAGTATAGATTACAGCCTTCTAGAAATGGATTGATATTAAAACAGATCATAAGAAATCTGCTTTAATTATCCAGTTGATATCATGGTGCTGATTCCTTATGTAGTCCCTGAGCCAAAGCTCTCAGATGCTATAGGTGACTTGACTTTTGGGGAAGGGGAGGTAAGTGACTATGTGTGTGCAAACAATAAACTGGTTTATAAGCCAATAGTTTTCCTTCCCCAAGCTGCTAGGCTCCTCTAGATGGACAGATGAATCATTAGCAATTCAGAAAATGTGGCCTTTGTAGGCTAATAGCCTTTGATAAAGCATAGGCAGAAAGAGAAATGGGGTCAAATAGTAATTTTCACTAATATTGGGCTATGTTAAGAATAAAAAGGAAATTGACATGTTAAGCTAAGAGGAATTTTCTCAAAAGTTTCAGGCAGATTACTGAATGATGTCCCTGCCCAGAGTCTAAATGGACACTATATTATCTATAAGAAAAAAAGAATGCTTTGTGCAATTCCTTAATTACGAACCAGGGCATATAAAGACAGAAGTTTCAAAAAAATCTGGTTCTCATACTGTGCTAATTCTCTTGAAACCACCAAGATTTAAATGGCCACTGTGCAGAGGAAGAAAATCCTATTCTTTGATGTTTGTGTAAAGAGGTGTGCAAGAAGCCTAGGCCAGGGATGAAATTTGGAAAACTATATACCCCTTACTCCATTAAGTAATTCTGACTAAGTAGCACTAATAACATACCAGCACTAACATGAACATACCAGAGTCTGCTCAAAGGAGGAGTCTCCTGTGCTCCCTGCCAACATGCACCTATTGCTGTTACTTTCTAAATGGCAGGACTGGTTTTGATCTCTGTATGGAAGCACAGCAATGTTTTGGGGGTTTTTGTAAAGAAATATTTATCTCCTCTAATATGATTCTTCCTCTCTAGAAAACTTCTTAAGCTATCTCTCTCTTTCATCACCAAAGCCAGAAAGATGCTTTCATCTTCCATCTCTAGCTATACTTCTCTCACTTCATCTTAAACAGAGAAAAAAAAAAATCCCCTTTTAATAGCAATGCGGTTCAGAACTTTGTTGGGCAATTCTTTGCTCTTGGTAGTCTTTCTGTCTCCTGAAAGGAAATGAATAAACTCTCTAATTTGAAACGGATATGATAAACTATCTGTGCTCAGCTTGTGGGAAGCACAAAGACAAATATATTATTTGTAGTAATGGCCTACACCACCTAACGACTGCAGAACAAAGGATGTAAACCACAAAGCAGGGAATCTCTCAAGATGGGAAAGTAACAAAGATTCTCTTAACAACTTTGATAATTATTTTGTTTCACCCTTGAGAGAGAATTAAAGAAAAAAAAACAACACAAGAAATTGCTGTAGAATCTGAAAGCACCTTCACAGCATGGAGGGCAGCCGTACCAGTTTATATTGTAACAAAGGGGACGTTGTTGCTGATTTCATGTTTCCATGCTGAAAGAATAATTTAAAATATGTCAAGGCATGTGCAGATGTTCAATTTCTTTGGCCTAAATGATGTACTTCAGTAAGATCATAAATGCTGTTCCTCTGTATTTGCATTGCTGTGGAGCTTCTCCTCTGGGGTACATAACACTTGGCTGGTGGTAAGTGAAAAACGTGCACGTTTCCCTAATCACTGTGAAGCACTAAGGGCATCTCAAAGATGTTACAGCACTGAAAAGAATAGCAGAAGGAATAGCCTATTGTTGTTACTCGTGGAGGTTTCTTTACTTCCCAGAAACACCGTATTTGTGGCTGTGTATGTACCTCTAGCTTTTTTTTTTCTAAGTTGTTGTGAGGTTTTGTTTGTTTATTTGTTTTCTGCTTGCTGTTGTTTATCCTATGTTCCACACATAAGGGTTAGCTATACGAATAACACAGATGCATCTCTTTTCTTAGTATCTTTTAATCAAAGTCTTGTAGACCGGAAGAAAAATTTTACTGGTTCAATGTGCAGACTTTCTTCTAACGCTTAAAATTCTGATTTTGGCTGTACTTTATCATTTCAGTTTATGTCAGACCAGGACAAATTGTGCAAAACTGTTGCTAGCTCCTCTCAGCCGAACCAAAATAAATTTGGTTTCAACAAAAATAAGCATCCAGGTAGCCGTTTGCATGGATTTGCTTGAATCTACTTAAAAACATACCTACCAAATCATAGAATCATGGAATGGCCTAGGTTGGAAGGGATCTTAGAGATTATTTTAATCCAACCTCCCTGTCATGGGCAGGGTACTGGTATACCTTGTTTAAATGAAACATGTTAGAGTGAAATGCCTGACCCTAAGGTGGGCTCTGGATTTCATTGCAGTATCGGGGCCTGACTACACACAGGAAAGCTAAAAATGCAACAGCAAAAAATGGGAAGAAAATGAAGACACAGGGATCCAGGTTACGTATTTATAAACTAGGAAGTTATTAATAGTTTCATTTAAATGTGGTGGGTTTTCTTTTCCCTACTAGAGAGTGTTTTCTGTATATTCTCGTCTTGCAACTGAACGATGCTTCCTTCCCACTCCTGCAAGTTTTTCTTTCCTCCTCCGAAGCCACAGTGTCTGTGACCTTGCATTCAGGAAATACCAGCTGAGCCTTTTTTAACCTCAGTGTAAATAGCTGATTTCAGTGCTGTTAAATTTTTTCAGCTTTGTTTCACAAGATTTCTAGACACTAAAATATTATGGCACATTGTATTTAAACACTGAGATCAGTTCAACTATTCTTACCTTTTTGTTTAATAAATACATAGTGTAACTCTGCTTTTTCAGGCTGGTGTATGTGAATGCACACACATGAGAGGAAATTCAATGAGCTGCAGTGCTGAGAGTAGCAGATTAATTTTTGCTCTCCTAAAAGCCAATAGCTGAGATTACAGCTCATACACACATATCCTCCCCCAAAAAATTTTACAAGAATAGTATGGGCTCTTCACATGTGTCAGTCTGGATTTCCACTTTGCTGCTTTGACATCTGACATCAACAGCACTGTGTGGTATTTCCAAATTCATGTGTTGGACTTTATGAAACATTCACAGCCACAGTGATGCTCTCTGCACACTGTTGTCTGTTAGCAGCTCAGTATAATAACTTTACATTCACCTAGTGGACCTTACACAATCAGAGGCAGAATTATTGAAGATAAAAATCGTTCTCAGATTGCTAAAGCAAAATTTTGTGTACCGAAAAAATCTCAGAGCAAACATAATTTGATAATTGCCAGAAAGAATCTTCAATTAACGTACAAGTTTTGATTGTGAAATAAATAATAATTACATGAAACAAACTGCATTTTTGAGTCACACGTCTAGGTGGTAAATTTTAGATCTTGAGCTACAGGGTGCAGGACAGAAGTTGTTATTACTACTTTATTAACACTATATGGTTTTATGGGTAATGTAGTTAGCAAATCGAGCTCTGGTTGAATTCCAGGGCTTATCTGAAAGTTCAGGACTATTTAATAAAACTCTTTATTCCCGTTCCTGGAAATGCATGCTTCCTAATTCAGCTTTGGAGATTGCTGCCTCACGTATTACCTTAATAGCTGATTGATGCTTTCGTTTTTACTGGCCCGTTGTAGCATGAGCTGCACATGGTCTATTTTATTTGATTACCCCAAAGGCCAAGATCTTCTTGACCCCTGCTTGCATCTGTCTTTGGTATAAAGCAAAACTGAGCTCAGTCCAGCAAGATGCTGAGCCATCCCCTGCCAGTGAAGGCGATTTCATTTCGAGCAATGCTTTCTATCTTGCAATACTGAGGCCAACCGCCATACACTAAAATGAAACGCAGCCTGGATGACAAGAAGATACTTGATTTCCAAGGTTGTTACTTCAACATTAAGGCAAGATTTCAGCAGCATTATGGCAGTCCCTCAATTACCGTCTTCTGCAGCTGCTTTAAAAGCAGTGGGGTAAGCACGGCATTGCCTCTTTCCGTTTGGCAATGGGGAAAAGGGGATTCCCTTGCAGCACTCAGCACTCCTTCAACCATGTGGTGGTAGTGAAATGCTAGCAGGAAGAGCCAGGCAGGTCAACAGAAATAGGGAAAGCAGGAGCCCTCAAGCAACAAAACAGCTCTAGCTCAGTTTGATCTCGTTTCATGCTACCTGGCTGTTGCTCAAACTCTCTCTCTCTCCTATTTTCTTCATACTTATTTCTCCAGAGTTCCCTTCCTTTTTTTGCTTTGATTTCCATATACCACTTCACCTCCAGAGTAAACCTGTGAGAGGAAGGAGTAATAATCACAGAGCTGATGCTTGCCATCACCTTGTCTGTTCAGCCCGCTGGGTTATAAATGTGTTCTGCTGAGTGCTTTGCAAGGCAAGGAGTTGTCCCTGAGTGCTTGTTAGGCACTGCTATCTTAACATTCATTGCAAATTTCATGCCAGATGGGGATGTTATTATTAGCACTAATTGGTGTAACTTCACTTGACATGAGGGCAGTCGACAGTCTCCAATTTTTAAGAATCACCCTATTTGTAACAACACTTGATGCAACATCTTTTTACAGCCTCTCACATCTGCAGAGGCGTTTGCAACGTCATCAGAAACTCTCCGCTAACTTTTGATCACAGTAATGATGCACTGTGAGCTCCATCAACAAAATTCTTGGAGGTTTCAGAATAATGCTGCCTTTCATGGTACTCACTATTTTTAAAGATTACTTTGCAAAACAAATATCCCTAGAACAGCAGTATGTGAACAGAGATGAATGTTTTACATACTGGGACAAATTGTTTCAACTATGCCTGCGTCTTGCCAAAAAGTAAAGCTAAATGAAATTGATAGCTTGGAAATAATAGCACTTTCTTCTCTTGCCAAATGCTCATTTCTAGCCCCGTGTGTCTCCAACCACAAGCTATGGAGTCCTCAGCAAATTACATTTTGTCTTGAACATGTGAAAAGAGATGCAGAGACATGGAGTCTTGTCCCTTTAAAGCATTAATCAGAGATAAAGTGTTAAGACAAATGAATGGGACAAACCCAGTATTTTACCAGAATCTACGTAACATACGAAGCTTTAAATAATTACAGGCCCCTTTCTGTCCATAGCTACTCAAATTATTTGAAAGACGAACTTAGTGCAGGTGTTTTTGTCTAAATAAAATTGATGATGAGTTACTTAAATGGGCTTTTGGTCCATTCTTCAACTTTCAGTGCATTTTTCAAGGTGACCAATCATAATTTACAGCACTGGATAGCAGCAGTTCCTAGAGAGCCAGCAGCACCATTGATTTTAACCTAAGCTTTCAAGTGGTGAGCTACCAATTACTTCTATAAAGGTTTCAGCCGCTCTGCATGAAGCACACAGAGTGCTGGCTCTTTGGCAATTTGAGATGGCAAGACAGCCAATGTATCAATTCTCTTCTATTGGTAAGGTACCTGGGCAGTAGCTGTTGTACTCCTAGATACGGAGATTTTTTGATCATCTGAGATTTAATGACTTCCTCAAGTGAAAGATTTATCATGCAAATATTGTTTAGTCTAATACCCTACTGGCAACAGACTCAATGGATACTGACTGATGGGCTTACAGAGAACTGTAGTAAGTACACACTGTGCCCAAAAGTCCTCCTCTCCTTTTGGCAAAGATGGATCAAATGTGAAGTATTGCAAGGAAAATATATCAAAGTATACTAGAAATGTATCGGATGAGAATCTAATTGAAATTGGACATACAAGGCTTGATTATCTGTATAGGCTTAAGAGATTTTAGTGCAAAGTGACAGGTTTATTTGCACAACTTTGGTGTCTTGCTTTTTTTTTCTTTTAGGCCTTTTCTCTTGGATACCAAGGAATTTATCTAGCTTAGAGCATCTAAAGACACTGTATAAGGAGTTCTAAAACTATCTCTAATTGCAGTAAGAAGATTTGCAAAATCCTTTCTCTTCTGTGCAAAGATCTTCATCAGCTGTACTATTCAACTACCAGGGAGGCTATTTGTTGTTATCTGCTATCACTGGAAACTCTAGCTATCTTTATTGCTGGAATCAACCTTAAAAAAAAAAAGAGAAACTGTTATCTTACACTAAAATGCAGGCACACATAGAAGATAAGGAATATTAGTATGTCACACAGATGAGCCTTACTTTAGGTCAAAAGGTTTTTTAAGCTACTTGATCATAATTGTATTGGTTTGGAGATTTTTGGTAGCATGAGTTAGAACATAGTACTTGGTCTCCACTGTTCGGAAGGCCTTCTGGTAAGAGAGCCTAACTCATTGCTGCCTCTGCCTTGCTGTTTGATTTTGGCATATTTCTTAGATCATAAATTCTTGTGGGCCTGGTTCCCTTCTGTTCTGCATTTGTGAAGATCCTAGCACAGTGAAGCCTGAGACTTGAGTTCCTCCAGTTCATGTGAAAAAATATAAGGCTATAACTCAGGGGTTGAGTAATACCATCTACAGAATATGTAGAATCTCCCTTGTAGTTTTGGGACTTCTGAAGAAAGTTTCTGCGTAACTACGGAGATTTTCAAAGAATTTCTAAGCACTATCATTTTAATTTCTCCTGCTTTATTTCCAATGGCTTTTGTTTTTTTCATGTGCAGTGGTTGTTCATAGTAATAACCGCTAAGAGAAAAGGCAGCATAATTCTTCTGAAAATACAACAGATGCTTGTAATATCATTGCCCTTCTCTACAGGGACTTCTGTAAACTGATTCCTTGCTACACTCAGCATGTTAACATCCAGGAGTGGAATACTGTTTGTGGAATTTATAATGGGATCAGGGATTCCAAAAATTGATCCACGGGGTCTTATAACTACAGGAGCTCCAAGCTATATGTTATCAAGCTGCCTGCACTTTGCTGGTTTTCAGACAGAACTGGTCTGCATTTACAGCCTATTCTGAATAATTTCACCTGGTACATCCTTACCAAAAGCCTGTCAAGAAGAATAATTCTCTGTCAAGTACTGATGTGTTTGGGAATATTCAGCACAAGTTTTGTTGTGTTATTTAAATGAACGACTTCTTTTGTCACCCTTGAAATATGCATCGTCACTCTGGCAACCTCTGTATCCTGGAAGGTGTGCAGTGCAATGAGACGTATAAATGAACAAGAGGCAGGCAGAACAGCATACATGATGAATGAGAAAAGTCATTAGGAAAGCCTAGGATAAAAAACAGAAGGGACAAAAAAAAAGTCTCGCACATGAGGGTGAGGTGGGAAAATGGGTTGTTTTCATTTTCTTCTGTCTTGGCAGGTTTCTGGGAATGCATACAAGGGCTTAGAGTGAAAATACACATGAAAAATGGAAAAGTCCACAAAAAACCCCCACGAGCTCCTTGTTTTCAGTGTTCAGTCCTTTTATGGCATCGTTTTGTCTTTTCTGACTCCCTGTCATTTTCCGCTGATTTCTTCAACCTTTCCATGAATAAAGCGTAACCCCCACACTGCTCTGCCAGGCTTTGTAGCTGCAATCATTTTTCTGGCCCCTTCCTTCCCATGAGCTCTTTGGTTATAAAAAGTGATTTGCAGCCACAGAAAGCTTCAGTGGTGCCCACAGTCGCTAACGCTGTACTCCTGCTGCCTTCTCACCCCACTTGCAGACACTGATGAGCATTAGCCATCAGCAAACTTATTTCCAGTATATTGGCTTGAATATCTGCTCTAAGCTCCAACATTGTCTTCGCATACAGCCTCTACCTGTTTAAGAGGGTAGATGACAAACAGATTTCCCTCAGCAACTGAGGGAGAGGCAGAACTGCATCCCCTCAGCTAGCACTTTCTATTTTACCTTATCAAAAATATTATTTCAGTAAGAAAAATGTAATTTTTTCCCTTCTGTTTGGGTTTTTCTTACTCTTTTTTCCAGAGTGATATCTTCAGATCATGATTAAATGGATGAAATTATGTGCTTTTCAAAATTTTTCTTTATTAAAAACTCTGATCCTGGAAAGTGGAATATTTCTCTAACAGAGTGCAACTCGGAATGCACATTATCAAGAATAATGCACAATACTGATTTGCTTTTCAATGAATTATGATTTAAACATTTTAAAGATTAAAAACTTTTACAACCCTGTAACTTGGGAGAACTCAGTTCCCAGTGCAAATCCGTGCGACTTTTTTTTTTATATATTTTGTTTTTAACTTGCCTAGCTTAAGTCTGCACTTTCTCCTTTCAGTATATGTGACTATCAGAAGGGTTCTTGAATATGGACAAAGACAATAGATTAATCTAGTCTAAGCTTTTATTTCACTTTTTCTTTTAAAATAACCCTAAATACTTTTGTGGAAATCTTGGTCTTTGATGAATTTGATAGAGCACAGGCAGAACATCTCATTCCTATTTGTATCAGCATCCGTTTCTATACGTAGTTGCTCTGCATTAAGTATATCCATACAGCTAAAGCAGTACAATTTTTCAATGTTGGCAAGATTTTACCAAGCAATTTTCCTGGGACACGTGTTTGCCAATTAGGCATATAAAAACTGTCAAATACCATAAACCTTTGAACTTAAGTGGGGCATGTACTTGTATTGTTAATACAAATAGCATTAGTAATAGTAGTGGTGGTACCACCATCTTCTATATACATTTGCTAACTTCCTGCTCACCTCATCTGTATGCAAAGTCCTAACTCCATCCATTATGTGTCCAGCTAGGACCAGAGTCCTATAACCACTCTGGACACCTGCAAATACACTGGAAGTCGTCTTCTGCTGCATCTCCTCATCCTAACAAAACCAGAGCATCCAACATAGCTTTTTCATAGTCCTTTTTTTAGTTCACCGACAGATTATAGATATCATCTATGTTAGTCTAGCTGCTTATCTGTCATGCTTTCAAGTTCCCCGTTATCTGAGTTGCTACCAGATCTTTAGACTATCTGGCGTTGCTTTGGCCAACTCATGTTAATTAGCGTTAAGTACATCTATTCCATGGGCTTATGAATGCTTCTTGTCTTCTGAAGCCCTTGACTCTTTCTTAAATAAAAATAAAGGTGAGATACAAATTTGACAACTTGTACGACAGCATCACTGGATTTTTGTAAACACTGCATTATTTTTCAAGCGTGCAGAACTGCCAAAATACCCAAGTCATGCCCAAAACTAAAGTCTTCTCCAGATGACATTTTCAGAAAGATGTTCCATGGCCAAAACATGTGATAGCATAAAGGCATCATACTGATTAAGCACAAATTTATGTGGGAGGATATTTTATTCTCTCTTTCTGCATTACAGAGTCTATGTCCAGAGATTGGTTTTGTGCTTTAGCGTGACAAGCGTTCATGCTGTAAGGTGTCCTTCTCTTGGGATGCTGGAAACCTGTTCAGAGCACACCCTGTGAGTCTGTGCTTTGTGATTTTGTATTATCTTACCTAGACATGCCACTTTGAGATTTAGGCAAGCCACCTTTCAGAAATTTCTGATGAGTGGTTCATATTTTCTCTAAAAATACTTACGCAACAGTTAGAAATCTCTTCTGAGGATGGTTCTTCAGCACAGACAATTACCTCTGCATTTGCAGAGGATCTTGCTGGACTTCTTGGACCCAGCTCAGCCCAACCACAGCACCACCAGCATCAGTGGAACTTTGCCCATCTGGATGAAGTTGGAGTTTTTTTGCACTGTGATTTACAACATGTGCTGCTTGGATGAAAGAGAATTGCAGTTGTACACTGACTTCTAAAAATATTTTCACTCTTGAAAGAAGCCTGATTGACAAAGAATATGAGACATTGAATTACAGCGCGCCAGATTTTACTAAGAACACGCTAACTATGCAAATTTATGGGAGGGGAAGCAATATTCTTACTCCTATTTAGGATGGGTTTGATAGACAGACATAATTCTCTTGTCACTTGTTACAGAGAAGAATTATTAATTTTGCTTTGTCTGTAGAAAGGCAAAAGCCAGCAATCATATTACAAAGTAGGTTGCATAAATTGGTTGACTTTCAATGCCTCTTTCCCCATCACATCTTAGGAAGAAGAAAAGATTTCTTAATGGTGCCAGGTTCCATTAGAAGAGTAGCAAAACATAGTTTTAATTGACGCATACCATGTCTTAGGAAAATAACAGGCAAACTCCCTGACCTTTCAATTACCATATAAATAAGAATGCATGTATCTCCCCTCATATCAGCATCTTGCTTTTTTTATTGTTGACAAAAATATGTTAATGGCTAAAAGAAGGTTTTCATTTGAATAATGACTTAATGCTTTTGTAAATTTCAGATGGCGGATGAAGCCCTTGCTTTAAAAGTTTGCAATTTCCCTATAGTTCACCAGCTGCTGTTGCTCAAGAGAAAAACCAACCAAATGGGATACTTCAAACCTTGGCACCTGCTAGTGTGCTGCTGCAGTTTATAAATCTGTTTAAGGAAATGAAGCATGCAAGTCCTCTGCTACCTTTTGTTCAGTAGACCGTCATAGAATGTTCAGGGTTGGAAGGGACCTCTAGAGATCATCTAGTCCAACCACCCTGACGGAGCAGGATCCCCCATGGCAGCCACAGAGGAATGCGTCCAGGAGGGTTTTGAAAGTCTCCAGAGAAGGAGACTCCACAACCTCTCTGGGCAGCCTGTGCCAGGGCTCTGTCACCCTCACAGTAAAGAAGCTTCTCCTCATGTTGAGGTGGAACTTCCTATAGCTTGTCTTATTACTGTGCACCACCAAAAAGAGACTGGCACCTTCCTCTTGACACCCACTCCTCAGGTATTTGTGTACATTAATAAAATCCCCTCTCAGCCTTCTCTTTTCAAGACTGAACAGCCCGAGTTCTCTCCATCTCTCTTTGTAGGAGAGATGATCAAGTCCCTTAATCATCCTTGTAGCTCCCTGCTGGACACTTTCCAATAGATCCCTGTTTCTCTTGAACTCAGGAGCCTGGAATGGGGCTCCAGGTATGGTCTCACCAGGGCAGAGTAGAAGGGGAGGAGAACCTCCCTAGTCCTGCTGGACACAATGCCCTCCAGGATCCCATTGGCCTTCTTGGCCACAAGGGCACATTGCTGTCTCATGGACAACTTACTGTCCATTAGGACTACAAGGTCTTTCTCTATGTGGCTGCTTTCCAGCAGGACATCCCCTAATCTGTACTGGTGCCTGGTGTTATTCCTCCCCAGATACAGGACTCTACATTTGTCAGCAGCAGCACTTAAACCAGCCAGGAGACGTGTCCAGTAGTATATCAAGATATATGAGAAGCTTGACATGAGCAAAAAATGTGCGCTCACAGCCCAGAAGGCAAATCGCTGCATCAAAAGAAGCATCACCAGCAGACGGAAAGAGGTGATTCTTCTTCTCTATGCTGCTCTAGTAAGACTTCACCTGGAGTACGGCATTAAGGTCTGGAGTCCTCCCAGGTATATCTCCCACTAGACCAGGTTGCTCAAAGCCCTGTCCAGCCTGTCCTTGGACGCTTCCAGGAAGGAGGCATCCACAACTTCCCTGGGAAACCTGTTCCAGTGTTTCACCACCCTCACAGTAAAGAACTTCTTCCTGATGTCAAATCTAAATCTACCCTGCTCTAGTTTAAAACCATTGCCCCTCATCCTATTGCTACATTCCCTTGTAAACAGTCTCTCCCCAGCTTTCTTGTAGGCACCCTTCAGGTGCTGGCGTGGTGGTTACTAGATTGAACGAGCTGTTAAAATCTAAACTAGTTCTTAAAAAAAAAAAAAAAAAGATTTAGATGGAAGGCTCTTCTCTCTTTTTTCTCCTCATCTCTTCCCCCTACTCACTCAATCTCGGACCTGAAAGCTACTGTACTTTGATTGTCCGTGTCACTTGGAAAAGCACTTACATTGCATTGGCAATTCACCCTGCAAGGGCCATCTTCTATGTCTGATTTTCAAAAGGTGCACTTAGTACATCTGTCCAAAATATCCAAACTGTTAATTATTAGCTCCAAATGATATATATGTTCAGGCTGAAGGCAGGAAAAGGATCAGGCTTTTTGCAATAGTGATTTGCTTCTCCCAAGTGAATTCCTCAAAGTATCTATGTCTTTCTGTCCTTTTGACTGCAGAATGAGAATCTATGTCCATCTGTCTTGCTAGAGAGGAATATAGTCTACACTGTACTATATACTTGGAATGGTGCAGATAAAGGAGTGTGCAAATAGATACCTTTGCTTGTATTTGCTGCCAGCAGCCTTTGTGTTTCTTTCCTAAGGTTCACAGTTGTGCTATAACAAAAAGACCTGTTTCACTGGTGTAGAAGGGGTAGTGGAGTAAGATTTAGCTTAACCATCATCATCAATAAGAAGAAAATTAGAGTTCAAGCAACCATGAAACCAGTATAGAAAAAAAATCACATTAAAAAAATCCCTTTTAAGTTCTTTCTGTATTTTGAGCCATTGATAATATACTTGGATTCCTAAGTTTATACATTCATTTTGAAAAACATAACAGTCTGCAACAGCATACAGAAAAGTTTCAGCATAATAAATAGAAATCAACAGGAGCCATATGGAACATGAATAGGATTTCTTGCTTTGTTGCCCATTATCATCTTGGTCTAGTTCCATATGGTGATTGAGTTCTGTTTACATGACTTTGATGTGTAGGCATCTATGTTATTGGAGCTGTTAACCAATTAATAAAAATCTACTGCCATATGTGCTGATTCTACAGTCTGCTGTTTTATTTGCATTGGAAACTGATTTGGGAAGAGCTCTGTTCTCAGTTTCGTTCTGATGATAATAATGTCCTTTCATACAGAAACGGCACTCACAGTCACACTTCTAAGCTGTGGTTGTTGAGAGGGAACTCTGGATGTAAAACTGATGTAAAGCTTTGGTAGAAATTCAGATCAAAGCAGTTTGTGACCTGAAACAAGCTGGTTCTTCTCAGTCCGTAACTCGGGAAAAAACTCTGATTAATGAACTCATATCAGAAAGCAAAGTTTAGGTCATCATGTTATATGTAATTCAGGTAGGTGCTAAAGATGACATAGGAAGAAATTCATGAACAGGCTTCTGAGCAAGGGTTGATGAAATTGATGACAAGAACTTGATTTTGAGATTGTTCATCAGTTGTTAAGAAATTTAGAAAGGGATTCAAATAGTTCACACTTTGGTTGAAGACTCGATCTTTTATGGATTCCATTACAAAACCTCATGAAGATTTTAATGCCTTCCTTCTGGAAAGCATGTGACTTTTTGGACACACCTGGTACATGTTGAGAAACGGCCTCAGCTGGGCAGGCCACTGCTTGGGGCCACTGCGCTTCTTTCTGAAGTCCATCAGGGCAGAAGTTATCTCAGAAAAATCTGCATCTGCAGTGTTTCTCCATTGATCCTTACTTATCTCTGCCCTGCAGAAATTACCAGCAAGGCTCACTTTACCTTTTGTTCACGTTAGCTATTAAAGCAACAAATATATTTGTACAGCAGTGCTCCAGCAGTACTTGTGGGTCACACCACACTACACTTGAAGTGATTCTGTGCCTCACAATAAGCTTGTTTGAAGTGAGAGTATGGATGGTTTGCCAGAGTAAATTGTTTTGCTGCTAAATTCAGAGACACTAACATAGCAAATTGAGGATTTGGCCCATATTAGTGTTTATTTCTTCTAAAAGGGAATGACTTTGAAAAGAGCCTGTGGATTCACGGGACTGCTATTACCATAGCTCACTAATGATAATTACTGTGGAATTTCCTGTTTGAGGAAATCCAACTGTAAGTTCATAAACATGTGTGAAAGCAAGGGAGAAGAAAAACAAAATTCAAACAACTCCTCAGTCCCTTAAATCTTGCTTTCAATTCGCAGCTTTCCTTTGGTGTTCAATTCTGTTTTGTAGCAATGAAAGGCTCTGACAAGTTGCCTGAATGGGAGGGAAAGGATTATAGAAACCAAACCAGAAACCAAGCAATTCTGTTTTATTGACTTATTTTTTACTCCAAGTGGTGTAACAGGAATTTCTTCTCGCCTTTTAAATTAATGTTTTTGCTTTATTATCCATACAGTAGTACTGCAATGCCATTTTAGAAATTAGAGACACATGGAAAGAATACCGGAGGTTCTACTGAATCTATGTATTTATGTTGCATTCATCATGGTAACTGGTACATTATATATCATAAATAGAAAGACACAGCAGCCCATATTAAGTCATTTTGCATTAGAGGGCTCTCATTTGCAACTTTCTCTAAAGCATATTTTAACAATAGTGAATTGTGTTCCTTAAGTGAACCTGCATATGAAGTACAGATTTAGAGATGATGAATAGCATACATTTGTTTCTGGCTCATATGAAATGAAACGCTAGGATATATACACACAGTGGAATCAAATTGTGTACAGTTTCCTATATAGTACTTTCTTATTTTGAACAAAGAAAACATTGCACGACTTATTAAGCTTAGCCTCGTGAGATGTCACAGCCTTACTTGAAAACATAACCTTGCTGTTTCTGTTGATCTTTCCTCTAGTTTGCATAAGGTTGGCCAGCCCCAATGTTGAGTCTTATCTTAGAGACCCACCATGCAAACCTACTGCACCTTGAGAGAAAACAGTGGTGACCTTTTACCACGTAAAAATCTGCAGCCTGATGTTATTCTACTATTTTATCAGTAAAACTTGCCTTCCATCACCAAAGCCTAGTCTACACTTAGCCTTAGATCCTACTTAGAGAATGCTGATCACTTATCAGCACAGTTTAAATAACACAAGTAGTGTACACACCTTGCACAGGTGTTCTCCTGACAGGAGAGGATGAACAGCTGAGTCTGCACCGAAGTCTTCAAGTAATGATCCTTATAGTCATCACTGTTCTAGTTTGAATTCTGCTACCTAGAAGACCTCATGGACTGTGGAAGCTCCCCTCTTTCAAATTTCTATATAGTCTTCTTTCACAACCCGAGGTCAGTGCCATAGCACAGTGTCCGTGTAAAGACATCACTAAGCAACCTGTTTATCCAGACATCCGAAAGGACACAGAAGGGCTGAGATACAACAGGGGAGAGTTTCATGCTGGCTGAAGGATATGGAAGTATAGTGGTCTAGCCAAAAATCTGGACTTACTTTCTTCCTCTCCCATTTGTGTTACTGCTCTGAGGAGTTAAATGTCACTCTCAACATGGTCTTCTCCATCTGGAAGAAAGCAGCCTGGAGTCTCATATCAACCGGGAGCTACTTAAGAAAGGTGTAAAGTCCATGGAAAAAGAACTATTTTAAGATCAAACCATGCTAGAGAAAAAGTTTTCTTCGGGTTCTGTAGGACAAACTTAACACTTTATTCACTCATGACTGGACATGTTCATAAAGAGGAAAGTAGAAGCAGTGTTCTTCAACTGTTCTTTTTGGCTTGCAGAAAAAATGTTGATACAACAAAAATTGAAACATAAAGAAATGCATTTGAAACAGAAAAGAAGTATATGCAAAGCAATGCCAGAGCATTCAGGTTGCACATGTGAAAACTCAAAGGCACAACTGTAAGTAAAACAGGGAACTAAGCAATCTGAATAACTGGTTTTGCAGAAGAAACATGGGAGGTGGACTATGCAGTGAAAAAAAGACATTTGGCTTTTCCAGCCTTAGAGGTTAGCCTAAAATCAATCACAGGCATGCTGTGCCTTAATTTTAGGTCAGACCTAGTGGCTAGAGCAGCCCAGGAAGGACACTGAAAAGTCTAGAGGCTTTTGTGTAGGACTTGTACTTGGTTAGCATAGATCCAAGCAGCTACAGGCTCTTTTATCTGACCTCATTAGTACATAAAGCTTAGAACAAACACTGAAGGAAAAACTAATTAAAGCTGTGGAGGTATATGAAAATCTAGTTAAAATGCAACAGGACTTCACCAACGATAGAACATACCAGACTAAGCCAGTGTATTTGTCTGAGAAATCATTTTTTCAAACAATGAAAATATGGTAGATCAAATCTATCTGGACTTCAATAAAACATTTGAGAGGATGCCATGCGAGAAAAAATTAATTAAGATTGAGAGATGCAGATGAATGCAAGAAATGAAAAATAAGGACAATACAGTGTGCTGAAAGGGAAAAATCTAGATGGAAGGAGGTTACTAATGCAGTTCCATAGGGACAGATCTCAGCACTAATCTTAGTTAAAACTTTATTATTGACCTTGGCATAAAAACCATGAGTGTGCTAATGAAATTTACTAATGAAGACATAACTTAAGACCTGCTGTTACAACGGAAAATTATTGGAATACACTTCGGAAGGAATTGGATGAGTATATGGAAAGGGGAAAGAGAAATGACATGAGAATTTGACAGTAGAAATACAAAGCTGTGCACTTAGCAGAAATTCCTATTGATTTTAGTAAAGTAGGGTGAGAAGGAGGCTTCTCCAGAAAGACAGAAGAAAAGGTATTGCATGAACTAACCCCTCAGAATCATAGAATCATAGACTGGCCTAGGCTGGAAGGGACCTTAGAGATTGTTTAATCCAACCTCCCTGTCACGGGCAGGGACGCCTCTCAACTAGATCAGGCAACACATGGGGACCGAAGCAGGAGTGAGTCCACAGTGAGCCGATTTCTGCTTAGGAACAGCAGCGTGACAGACACACCACGTGGCCAAGCTTTAAGGGCAGTCAACCCCCACGTCCCAGAGCCCCCGGTTTCTGACAGTGTTCACCAGCAGAAGCCAGGGAAGGTGAGTCTGGCAGGATTTTCCCAGAGCGGCGGAAGCACTCGGCAATTTGTGACTCAGTAAGGCGGCAACCTTGTGTGGTTTTGTTCCTGTCACTGATTTCTCTCAGCTTACTTTCCACTTTTTTACTGGCAATGACAATTCCCTAGTGTGAGTTTGAGGGAGTATAGAGAAAATGGCACTATCCCAGTGAAAATCAACCTGGAGTCTTTTGTCAGGACAACGATGGTGCTTTGGACCTCTTCTATCTGTGTTAGAAGTAGGCCTAGAGGTGTCACATACCCATAAAAAAGGTCCAAGTATAAGTCAGTCTTTTTTGTTTTACACAGGCTGGAAAATTACATGGGGCAGATATCGCCAGTTCATTCCCCTGGGAAGGCAGAGCAATGCCACCAAGATGAGCCCACCAGCATTCCTGTGCCTTGCAGCCAAAGGCAGTACCTGACTCCTCTGCATCACCTGGAAGAATTGCAAAGGACATTGAATTACAGAGTGAGGGGTCTTTTCCCCCGGAGCTCTATATAAATACGTTTATTCCTCCCCGCTTGTAGTTGGATGGTGGTGCTTGAACACTCGGTAACTAATTGAATTTCTCCCCTTAAACAATAAAAAGGCCGTAAAAAAAAGGTTAATTTCCACATCTTGCTTGTCAATCCAATTTTGTTGGCTCCACTGCAG
>NW_009715689.1:60692-104554 GCF_000703405.1 Apaloderma vittatum | reverse complement strand
GAAAAAAGAAAAAAGAGGAAAAGTCTGTGGACATCACCTCACTAAGATTTGTTTACTTTTAGTATTTATTATTCTTTATCACCTTATTACGTTACATTATTATTTTATTATAATTCTGCATTTAAATCTGCACCACCCATACGTCCGTAAGACCAGGACTGCCACCCACCCCGATTTGGATTTGGTTCCAGACAACTGCATGCTAGGACTGCAAGACTCTCTCTCCTTACATTTTGCAAGCTGTCTTTTTGACTGGGTAAGATAAGCCAGCCTTTTTGCTTTTTGAGTACCATGCCATGATATTGCACGCAAAAGAAAATCCAAAAACCCACCCAAATTCCCTCAAATTCCAAGCACTTCCGCTACAGGGGAAAGCTGTCAAGCTGAATACCTCGCAGAAACAAGGTAACCAAGGATGAATAAAACTCTTTGCGCTGCGCTAGTTCTGAGGGGATTTATTGCTTTAAGAGGAGAAAATACAGAATGAGTGCCTGTTCTGACAGCCACGTAAAACTTGCTTCATTTCACTCTGAACAGGCTGGGAAATGAAGAGTAAGGGGCTGTCAAGGTGAATCCAGATAATTAGGTCATCTCATAGAGTCCTGCCTTTTCTATATTGCTCAGTGCTGGACCAAAATTCATTTTCAGATTTTAATCCAATCTCTGCTCTCCTTCTTAGAAGAGACGAAGGCTGAAGGAATCTTTCCGGCATTTAAGGAGAGGCAAAAAGAGATTTAAAATACACAGCAGAGCACCAAGTGCCTTGTTCTTTATCCTCCAAGACTTCCATCTCCTCCTCAGTCGGCAGAGAGGACGCACACTTAGCCAAGACCAGAAAGGAGCTTCAGGATGTAGAGGCCTTGCTGGGAGGGAAGATGAAAGAGTCCTATACAACTTGGTGAGGAAAATCAAGTGCTACAGCAGCACTTTCTCTCTGATTACACTCCTTTGTGCAATGCTCTTATCCAGAGCACTCCCACACAACCTTGGCTCTCCAGCTGGTTTCCCAGAGCAACACCCAGCACCCGGGAGCCTCACAGCAACAACCAAGGTTTGCAGATAAGGGCTCAGCTACTCAGGCATCAGCAACATCATCGCTTACAAATCATGACAAGAACTAATTTTTATTCAGGGGGCAAAAAATAAATTGCTTCTCCAACTCACTGATTGTGGTGAAGACGCTTGTGAAGCAGAAATAATCCACAGCATTGAGTGAGAGCAGGTGATAGAGAAACTGCTCCCGTTCTTCTTCACAGCGCAGGAAAGCATAACGCTTGTAAAGTTTCCTGGTAGAAACAAATACATCGGATTTTATCATTGTTGAAAAAAAAGCACCATGTATCTGAAAGCTGTTTGAATCTCAAAACACCAAATGAAGAGTTGATTTTAACGAGAGGTAAGAAAAGTGAGATTCCTCAGCTAACACAAGCTGCTAGAAACCCAAAGGGGGCATTTACTCCCTATGCTACACAACAAGTGCTTTACAGATCACCGCTGGCTTCACACTACCATAGCAAGGCTACAGAGTTCATCTTGTTAAAGGATCTGTTTTGGTTTTGCTGCAAAGCACAGACAGAAACTAACACCATGCCCAACAGCAAGCCTGAACCAACAGACAGCAACCTAATTTCTTCCCCATATCTTCCCACTGTGGAACAGCCATGCCTAATAACCTAACCTTCCTTCTGCTCCATACTGTGACAGAGAAAACTAAGCAGAAGGCATCGAACCAGGGAAAGCACCAAGTAGCATCAAGGGTCCTTGCCACTGCTCTTTCAGTTCAGTGAACTGAGTGCGCATCACTAATTGCCCAAAGCAGCGCAAAGGCACATTGGGAGCTAGCCTGGCCCTGCTCTGAGAAAGCACAGAGCTTGTGACACGGCATGGAGTCTGAAGGCAACAGGCTCCCTAAAAGCTGCTGAGGTTGGTAGATGTAGATGAAACTTCAGGAAAAGACAGGTCTGTCACCATGCCTTTAGCTGATCACCCAAGAGGTGACTCTCTACAGCTACTCCTCTTCATTCCCGTTAGCAGATTTGAGTATTTGGTAGCTTCCAGCAAAAGTCACGTGTGTAACTCACCACAGAGGCAGAACTGCATGCAATAGCTAGGATATTTTCTTTTCATAAGGTTTTGTTTTGTTTTTTAAATACATTGCTTTGAGAAAAGTCAGGTAACATCTACACAGACAGATCCTTAAGTGCCTGTGCTTGCAAAAGGAGGCAAAGCCAGCGGAGCTGCTAAGTGGCTGGGAGGTCTGGCCTCTAACCCAGCTCATCAGCAGTTAGGGTGGGGGACTGGTTCGGCTTGAGCCAAAGTGACACAGGGCTGCTGCAAGAAAAGGGGCATTCCTGCCTCTGCTGCTTTGTTTGCACCAGATACAGTGATTTTAGGATGGTGAAATGGCTTGGATCAACGAACTAATCTGACCAAAACTTATCGCTTCCTTCCTGAAAATGGTTAATGTGTTTTCCACGCAGATGAGAAGACTTCTGCCCTGCTGGAGGGGCAGTAACTCCTTCTCTCCTGGCTACCCTCTGGCTTTCAATCTTCTGCAGCTGGAAACTACAGGACCCAAACAGGGCGTAACCCAGTGGTGAAAGTGAAGCTTTGAGAAAAAGAGCCAGCTTACTTGGCAAGTGCCTGGTTGGAAAGCAGCTGCTTCAGGTGCTGAGACAAAAGCTTCTTCTCCAGAGAAAGTCGTATCCAGGCTCGGGCTCGCCCCACATCAGTCTTTATCTCACTCATGTTCTGAACGTGCCTGAAACAAGTGGGGAAGAAAATAAAAATGATACATGAATCATAAAAATCCTACATGCTTCAAATGGCAACATCCAATGTGATGTAGCATCTGAATTGGAAAACATCTCCTGACATCGTTTCTAGAGGTGCCCAGCAGAGCCTTGCACTGTGGCAACTGAGACCCCTGACAGCCCCAGGAGGACATGGGGACACTGGGCAACCCTTCCCAGGCACGGGCAGGTCGCAGCCCTGACACACTACAGCCCCTGCCAGCTCCTCTGTGCTCTGGCATTTGCTTGGCCACTGCGAGCAGGGGTAGATCTGCTCATCCCTGCATTGCCTGAGGTAGATGTCCTCATAGACATTGCTAACATTTAAAGAAAGCAGCCACCTCGTGAGACCCAGTTACATCGTGGTCAGTCTTTCAAGATGCTGAGACGAATGGGTGTGTCCGGGAGGGCAGAGGACAAATATAGATCATAACTGTTTCTCCAAACTACAATCTGCTCTGAAGGCTCTATCAAAGCCCTTGACGGCAGCAGCAATGTGAAATCTGAGAAAAAGGATTGTTGGGGCAAAACCAGTGACAGGCAGTCACTAGCAGCATCACACTTTCAGCGATACAAGAGGCCCCGGTGTAAGTGATAATCTGAATAGCCCTTCGCATACTTAGTCTGCAGGAAAGCAGAACTGTCCCATAGGGGCTTTCTTCTATGGTTTTTCTTTTCTTTTTTTAAACTTCCCATATTTCAGTTTGGAGAATGCCAGAAACCCTAGTTTTAGAGCACAGGGAGCTTTAGAAGAGGAAGAGAATTGCCATGGTAGGGTGAAACTGCTTCCAAAAAACCTCCCACTTGGTTAAATAAACAGCAAGAAAAACGAGTAACAGTTTCCAGCAGGGGAAAGAAAAGGCTGCAATTTCTTAATTTTCACACAGTTTGCATGTTAAGTGCACAGGCAATTCATCCATCCCAATCTCTGTGGCAGGCTCCAAGTACCATCAGCTGTGCCCAAACTGAACTCTGTTGCAAGTTACTTTCCAACTCCTGTACCTTCCCTGAAGGCCCTCCGCAGCCTGCTGAGCGTTAGGGAATGTGGCAATATTTACTCCAAAGAAAATCCAACAAAGTCATGCTGTGACTGATGCTTTTTACATTGACTAGTGTAGTCTCACCGTCTCGTACTTTCCCCCATCTGTTACACTCAAGCGCGTGCTTTGTGTTATATTTAGACCCTGAATTATTTGAGAAAAATACTCTCTTGTTTACAGAGCTTCTAACATAACAGGGCTAGGATCTTAAAGGCAAATTTGCAAAGTACAACTTAGTGCTGTCCAGAAATATGTTTGTTCTGCACAAACGGAGTGGATACCAGACACAGCCCAGCAGCACCATCCTCCACCAGGCTGATCTACCCGAATTTTCAAACTACAGGTCTACTTTTGCAATCCAAGCTGAGATGTCTGTATCACACGGCTCTGTGCCAAATGTACGTATCTGCAGCACCATAAGGAAGAAACAATCAATAGCAGTAATGGTAACTTGCCAATGACAAAACGTACTGTGCTTAAAACCCCTTAAAAAATGTGGTTTTTTCTTAAAAGAAACTTTCCTCCTGTTTTCTAATATGACACATAGTTCTCCGACAATCAGTAGAGAAGTACTAACTCTAAGTGAGCTGTAAAACAAAGTCATGAGGGCATGTTACACTCCTGTACAAGTTCTTGCCATTTACAAGCAAGCTCAGCAGCCTCCCACTGCCAGCAGTGATGCCAATCAGCCGAATCACTGCCCAGAGCCTTGTTCCTGGCACTGGAAAGCCCTTCCTGGCTCAGAGCGTGTCAGCCAGGGTTAGACCTCCCAGCCCAGACAGCTGGGCACGTGATTCGGAGTCCTTGGGAAACAGGCTTCGCCCTGCACTCAACTATGTCGTGTTGAGACACCCTCCTCAGACATTTCAAGTCTTTTGAGATGGGAAGATCAAAGCACAGACTATCATCTCCCTCCCCTTTCCCCGCAGTGCTTGGCTTGAATTACATCTAATATGAAACACTGAGCAGAATATGTTATTTTGCTGTGAGGAGATTCAAGTACAGATGGACTCAGCCTTACTCCATACATGGTCTGTGCCTCTTCATAACCCACTTTCTGGTTCAGACCAGACTGGCACTAATGGTGCATTTGGGAAAAATAGGGATCTGCCATCACACATCTTGCCAGAGACATTAAAAAGATTCAGTAATCAGTCTTGGTGTCAGCAAAAGCAGAGTGTAACAGAACAGAGCATTCAGGAACTCAAATTCATTTCACTCTCAGTTGTGAGAGTCAGAACAGCTCTATTTTTATCGGTGACCTAAGCGTGAGCGCTGTATGCTCACCGCCACAGAGCAAACTCTTCTTCTCAGAGCACTGAATAGCAATTTCAATGCAACTCCCTAGGTTGGGACTTGCTTTTAATCCCATTAGTAATAAAGAAAAATCTATTTACCCTGTCAAATGTAAGCCTGGGGTATGTCGAGACATACCCTCTGCAAATAGCCGTGCTGACAGAAGCGGCTACAGCTGCTCAGCATCGTCGTGCCCCCAAGGATGACACACATGTGCCCCATCCCAGCGCAGTCGGAAACGAGCTGTGCCAGCTCGTCCCATGTAGACAGCAGGTTTTTGCAAACCCAGCTTCTTTTGACTGCAGCAGGTTAAACATCACTGCCGTGAGCCCAGCGCCCAGGGCTTGCATCCTCCACTGCCAGCTCCCCGCGGGAGGGGAGGAACGACACAGGCATGTAAGCGAGTGCTGATAGCAAGGAAGAGCTTGCCCGAAAGGGAAGGACCCGAAACTTGAACTCAGCAGGACCAAAGGTTTCGGGGAGTTGTCTTGGTGCTGACTGGTCCAGCGATGTGCCCGAGGGGTGAGGCCATGCTGGAGGCAGGCTGCAGCAGGAGTCTGGGAGAGGGCTGGGAGAGATGCTGCAGCTCCTCACCCAGGGGAAAGGCTGAAGGGCATACCCCCAAACATGCTTGTACAGAGAACCAAAATAAACATCTTGAGCACCTCACCACATCTAAGACGCCTGACTTTGGGAGGGAGGCAGAGGACACACTATGTTACCTGTAGCCGAGGCTCATGGCACATTCAGAGCGTGACTGTGATTCCGCCCTGCTTTGTAAGTTGTTTACATAACCTTGCATGAGCCATCAAAACCAAGTGCTTAGGGCAATGCTTAATCCTCTAGCCATTAGTTCAGTTAGCACCGCAACCCCGGCAATTTAGCAATTACGCATCCTTCTAACCAGCATCAATCTGTGTGTGCAAACAAATGTTAAACAGCATTCCTTCCAAGCAGGAGAAAGTACGCCACGAGATTACGGATGACAAGTTCAACCCACCATCTGCCCAGCATTTTCTATGACCAGACATGTTTGCGGACAATCACAAATACCCAAGATCTTACAAAAGGTAGCGTTCTGATTCTGTAGTTTTTTTTTTCCACTGGAAAGCAGCGGAGACACTCTTGTGATTCAAGCAAGAGAGCTCAGATCTGTGCTGGGCTTTCATTACTCAAGTGGAAGTACGCGGAAGACGAAACGCACGCAGTCAGTGGCGAGCGCACAAAGCCTTGTCTGTCAGCAATCTCCTCCCAGCGCCAGAGTTTCCGCTCCAGATCCTCCTTCGTCCTTTCCTCAGAATGACCCTCTACATGCCTGTCAGCCTCCAACGACAGAATTAAGTAAATAGCTGCCACGTCCCATGAGGGGGATGCTAAAATGACAGACACGTGTTCAAAATGACCTCTTGGTGTTACACCCTTAATTACACTGTATGTAATCTCCTCCCCTCTCTCACATGTTTTAGCCTTACGTGACATGTCATATTCTTCGAAATCAGAGCACAAGGCTTAAACTACATAGCACCAAACAAAAAAGTTTGCACACTGCAGGTGGGAAGTACAGTCGCTTTCTTTCAGAAAAGTTTAGTGGTCTCACATTAGAAAAACATACATCTGCAGTAACACATGTACTAAATACCACATCACTGTAATCATGGTTTTGTGAACTAACTATAATTAATTTTATTTTTACCATAAGATGTTTTGTCATATTTTTATGTGGAAGAAGGACATGGTATTACAGGAAACAATATTCATGTTGCCTCACACAATAAATTGCTAGCAATTGTTAGCAGCTCTTTACAAATGAGCATTTTAATAATTTAGAGGAAGAAAGTAAGATCTTCAGATTTATATTTTGCTCATCTTCAATTTTCAGTAAAACACTGGGGTCCCTTCCAACCCCTAACACTGTGTGTATGTGTGATTGGACAAATTATTGCATTACTCCTCCCCCCACTGCAATCCTCAGCCATGGAAAGTGAAGTGTCAAACAGTGGCCTGATCAAGGAGATGCCCTGAAGAACTTCTGCCTGGTGATTTCGCATCAGCTTCCACCTCTTCTTACTTTCTAATCCTTCTGATTCCCAACCATCACTGCTTACAAAGCTCTCCAGAGCCACACCGTGGTCTCTTACAGAGCACTTGATCTTACTTTGCACCTCAACTTTAAACTCACCCAAATACTAGGTTTGATTACATTTCTAAATTTGTACATTTAATACTATTTGCCATAAAATGCTAACTGAAAAAAGGATATTGCTCAGGCACTGCAAACAGGTTTTTATGTATCTCTGCTTTGTCTATCTACTCTACTTGCTTGGTCAGTAATTTAAAACAAACAAAAATAAAAAAACTCAAAGTACAAGGAATTCTACGTATTTGCTGTTACTTGTAGGAGCTGGCTCTGCTGCTAGAAGAACCCTCCTGGGAAAACAAAAAAAATGAGTAAAATTTGTGTGTTTTACATTGTCTTTTAGCTAAAGTAAATCAACTAACATGCAAAAAAGTTTTGAAAAATAAAAAGGAAACAATTCATAGATTTGAATGCAGGCTGAGGAGAAGGCTTAATTCACCTTAACCTTTGTAGACCCAAAGGCAGTGAGGATGACCTTTACCCTGTGCTGCATTATTAAAATTAATGCTTTAGGAAACAAATTGCTTACCTCATATCTTGTATCAGGGAAACCCTCAAAGTTGGCAGAGTAATTCCCGTGTCAGACTTCCGTCTTTCTGTTCCAACAGCAACTACAGTAGAGAAAATACATGAAATTAATACAAAAATTACAGTAATAGTCTGCAAATGCATTTGTTTTACATACAGCTGAAAACAATCTTAAGTGGCTGGTAGTTGCAATGTTTCTGTGCATTATAACTAACTCTATTCTGGAAATGTAGAAGGAGACAAAATGGAAAATGGCTAATATATTATCTATTTCTTCCTTAATTTGGCAGTGAAGCCAGAGGTTTAGCTTCCTTTTTTGTATGTGAAACATATTAACATAAATCTGCATGGCAATGAGTTTTATTAGTAATGTGTTTCTACGGAAAGCTCACAACTGAGAAGGGCATGATAAAATTAAGCTCCAGTAGCACATTTGATGCTAAGAATGCCACATATTTCTGTGCTCTGCTCTTCTGATCAAACTGCTTTGTGGTGACACATTCTGCTCTCAGGAATTTGTGTCTGCCAGCCACATCGCTTAGCGCATTACTCATTGAAGCTTATTATAAAGTCTTTTCATGAGCGAGACTTGTTTGTCCATAGATGTGTCTTTGAAGACTGATCATACAAGCTCCCATCTGCATGACTTGGAGAACTGGAGAGTCCATGGAAGATGATCCACCAAAGGTCAGAGACTTTTACCACAACTTTGCTTTTTACCCAGCAGCAGCCACTGGGCAGGGAGATCTCAAGGTCATAAAAAAACCAACCTCTATTACAACACAGAAGTAATTTAGGGATTGTAAAGGGCCAAGCCAAAGCATAAACTAAGCACTTAGATTGACAGACAGAGATTAATCACACAACTTCTGAACTGTACCATCCACCAGTATAGAGATTTATTGAACAACGTGCTATTCACATTGGAATTTGAGAGATAGATTGTGCTCACTGAAAGAAAAATATTGGCTGTTTTAGCCACAGGTCCACAACTTTAGCTCCTTCAGAGATCATCTCTCATGGAAGCATTGCTTCTCCCACCTCACTCAGTGCTGATTAAAAGAGAACAAAGGCAGTGAACAGAGATTTTCCACAAAGGGATAAGTATGCTCCTTTGCCTCCAACTACGTCAATTTATTTTGTCCAGATATCAAGGCATCTTCACTATGATTATGAAAGGCCTCAAAATGTAAACATGATATTAGCAAGCGAATACATAAAAAATACTGCATGAATTTAATGTGGTTGCACTGGTCCTCTCAGGCTCAAGTTCATTTGCTGTAAAGCACCCTTCGTGGAGTCAACTGCCAAGTACTTACCTGGGGACTCTGCACTATGCTCTTGCTTCTCTTCTCTCTCCTGGTACTGAAGTAAATGGGACCACAAGGCAGACTTCCCCTGCAAATTGAATACGTAGCACATAGGTTTAAATACATCAGTCAAAAGAAAGAGGCCAGTGAACACAGCAGAACAATAGGATAGCATTTCAGTGGGTAAAACACTCAGTACTGACAATCAACCCTTCTCTCTTGTGCCATGAAACCTCAGGAAGAGGAGAGGACCATCCCATTGACTAAGCAGTCAGATCACCTGCCTTGTTTCTTTGTCCTCTCCCCGGGTTTCCCTTCCAAAGGTTGAAAGGGAAGAAACTACACACCTATTTGACATCATCACTGCAATTTCCAGAGGTATCTAGCATACCAACAAAGCCCCAAAACTCCTCAAATTCTAACAACCAGGGACTCTGAGCCCAAAGATATCTCCCACTGTATGTTGGAATGACACCACGGAGCAGCAGCTTAAAAGGTTGGGATGGCATTCCGTATTTCCTAGAGTACTGTATGCACAAAGTCCCAAGTTCCCAGTACCAACCTGCTTGACCTGCAGACCATGGCTCCAGATTCTTTCCAGGAGATCACAGAGACTAGCAATCAATGTGTTTTCCTCCAGACCTGTTATGTTGGCTTCTCCATGTCCCAGCTCCACTGCTTCATGGCCCATCTTCTCTACCAACATGCGTTTAGTCTATAAAAAAAACCACAAACCCCCAAAGATTTCTAAGAAGGTTATTCAACAAGGGAAAGAATTTATAGATGAGTTCACTCATCTATAAAGTTAAGTGTGCTTAAGCACATTAAGTGTGCTTAATCTAGAGACCATCGCTAATGGCCTGACCAGATAAACTTCAAATCTCTTTATGGAGATTGCAAATTAAAGAGTATAATGAAGAAAAAAAATAAAATAAAAGTTTGTGTAGTTACTCTATACCATCCAATTTCTGTGTCTTTTCTCTATTGTCCTATTCTTACACTGTTGATCATCGTTAATGGGTATAAAAGATGAGTACAGTGCTAGATAGATTTTCAGTCTTAGTCAGTATGTGGTTTTCTTCTTGTTACAGCTATCATAGATTAAAACTCGGGTAATAGAGTATATCACCAACTGCAACTGACAAAAGGAGGTTGTATTTTCATGGCTATAAAAGCTTCTTTAATATCAGAAACTGCCATACTTCATTTTCTCTGCATAAACAACATTCACAACAGCCACACATGCCGAATGCTTCCCTTCTGACTGAGGGTCTTGAACCCATTATGTTTAGGCTACATGTAAAATGGAACAATTAAAGGAAATCCTCCCTAAGATGTCTGATCATGCTGATTGTTCCTTCCTGTCCTTTTTACTCTTTCCACCAACTTTGACTGCACAAACAGAAGAGAGATAACATGTTCCTTTCTTTTCTAACAGTTAAAAAATACAACGCTGAAGGGACATCCACCCTGCACGCCAACAGATGAGTGCTGTTCCAGTTGTGAGGGACTTGGAGGACACCATCTGCAGATGCTACTGAGGCTCAGCATAAAGAAGGGCAAAGCACACAGGCGAGGACCCACCTTCATGCGACATTCCTTCAGCAACCCTTCCACAAATTTCCAGTTGGTCTGCGCAATCACAGCTGGAGAGAGGTCTGAGAGTTTGGGCTGCCTTAAATTTTTTCCTAAACTCCTCGCCTCCTGC
The DNA here is from genome assembly GCF_000703405.1 of Apaloderma vittatum. Classification (NCBI taxonomy): domain Eukaryota; kingdom Metazoa; phylum Chordata; class Aves; order Trogoniformes; family Trogonidae; genus Apaloderma; species Apaloderma vittatum. The sequence continues at coordinate 93,743 of NW_009715689.1, read as the reverse complement.
ATGTATTTCTAAAAATAAACAGAATAATTTTAGATATGACAAGTCAGAGGGATTCTCATCATCCTAATCCTAGGCAAGCAAATGCTGGTGAAAAGGAATGAGCTAGTGTTAATCTAGGAACAAGATCATGATTTGTCTGATGTTTAAGTGGTCAGGCTAGAGAAGCGGAATGCTCCCTTTTGACAATAGAAAAAGCAAGATATTTTCCTGCCTAGTACTGAAACAGTCAATGTTAGCTAGTGAGCTGTGCTGTTAGCCACTAGCATGGTTAGCCACAGTAAGTGCATAAAAGTGCAATACCTCCCTTCAGCAATAAAGTCAAAAGAGCAAGTAAAGTTTCTTAGGTTATTTGATTCTCACTTAAAAAAAAATTTAAAATCAAGTAATTTGTCTAATTTGTGACCAGACTATACACAAATTGAAAAAAAATTAATTTAAAAATAAGTTACAAGAAGCAGAAATACACTTAGTGAAGGAGAAAGATTTCATCTATTACTTTTCATCTGGATAATTATGTCAACTTCTTAACTACAAGTGAAGCTCCTTTTAAACAAAACTGACATTTAGGGTCATTCATATTTTTACTGTGGGGTGGTAATTGAAAAGTATGGACAAAAATTAGCCCACTCTTTATAAAAAAGATCCAAGCTATAATAAAATAATTTAAAACCTTCTTACTCTGCTGCCTTGTTGTTCAAGGGTGGGGTGTTTTTTGCTTTATTTGAGGGGGAGGTTTGTTAAGCCAAAACCCCCCAAACCAGTTGACAAGTATCCTCTGCCCCCACCATCAGTGAGGGGGCTACATGCTGAGCTACGCTAAGAAGTTGGTCGCAATTAGGCGCGCAAATGTGAAGCCTATCAAAATTTGTTAGAGCTTTATTCATAAAGATTTTCTTAAAAAGAGCAAGATAATAGAATGCTGCCAAACCAAAGTCTTGAAACGCAGCGCTCATAGCCTGGCGTGGGGACACTCTGTTTCCATAGCGTGTTTCTATCCAGTTAATGGCACCTCTTTGGAGGACAGTACGTGACAATGACCACTGTTCCCCAAGAGGAACAGATCACGTCCCTCCAGCAACTTCGCTGCTGGCTGGGTTTTCCAGGGAGCTGAGAGGTCGCTACAGCTGCTGCACCCTTAGAGCTTTCTGTCTGGGGAGAAAATAACTCATTTCATAGAATCATAGAATGGTTTGGGTTGAAAAGGACCTTAACGATCGTCTAGTTCCAGCCTCTCTGGCATGAGTAGGGATGCTTTCCACTAGATCAGGAATAGCAAAACCAAACCCCAAATAAACTGAAGTTAATTGAAATAGCTTCCTTTTTTTTTTAATGGGGGAATACAGTTTGTCTGACACAAGTGAATTTTTTCAGTACAGACTTTGGACAAGAATCACTTAACATCAGTGCAACAGGTCAGACAATAACGTAGAGTTCTGCCATGGAAAGCTGCGTTCAACAAAAATACTCAGCTAAGTAATTATAGTTTCACTGATACTGTAAGGACTTAAAAATTATCAGAAAAACTACATGTGGTAATAATAAAAGAAAAATCACAGATTATGAAAGCGTGTTGTTCAGCAAGCAATCTCACAAATGACTTCCATCTAATTCAGTGCAAAAATTAGCAATGAAACAGTGAAAGAGTAATATAAGGAATATATAATTAGGAAATCTACTATCTTTTTAAATATAAAGGGATAAATAAATTACAAAGTGCGGTTATATTCTGAAGAGTACAAAACATGGATAACCTTATTCACTGCATGTCTTGTTATTCTACTAAAATAAAAAAGAAAAAATTATTAACTCTTGTAAGCTCAAGAGAACAGTAAGGCTGGAATGAGAGAACCAATTGATCGCCCTTTGCCTTTTATCAGCATCCACACATCACCACCTACTTCCACATGGGATGTGACGACCCAGCAGTCAGAGAGCAATGCTTTTTGGATTTGACACCCTAAGCTGAATTGTCAGGTGAGCAACATGGGGAAAAAAAAGCAGCAAAACAAAATTCTTGATTTTCAGCCTTGGAGGCATCACGTTTGCCAGGGAGCTGGCATGGAAGCCTAGAGTTGATTTCCAGCTACTTTTCTGATTATAACCACACTTCAAAGTGCTACAGGGATGTACGTGCTTGTCATCTACGAGAAAGGGAGAGATTTGAGGCGCAGCGAAAACAGCAGCTCCTCATGCTAACAACAGCTCAAAAGCAGCTTTCAACAAGAAGAACTAAAACATACCAGGCAGCATTCAGAGAAGGATTTTTTAGGAGGCCGTGCAGGAGGGGGTGGTCCCTGATCCCACTCCCAGAAGGCCATTGAGTTGTGACGAAGCAAAAGCTCCTCCGATGGCTAAGAGGAGGCAGATGCCCCAATGGCAGAACAGCCAGAAAGAAAGAGGAGACAAAGCAAAAGAAGCATGCATATGATCCACAGCCAAAAAAAAAAGAAGAAAGTAAATACATGACACAGTACCAAAAGGCTCTGCTGATATATACATATGAGGCAATGTTTAAAATATACTTGCAAAGCCATGTTAGCAAAAATAGCAACAAACATGTACGAGTGCTGTTTTGTGGCGTTTCCATGAAACATCACTCGAAGTTGAGGTTCAAGAGCCCACTCATCTGTTCAGGTTCTTTCGGAGTGCAAATGCCAACACTATTCAGCAAGATTTAGCACAAAGCAGCATGAATGTTTTATTTTTGCTAGTGACATACAGAAGAAGCACATGGACATCAGTGGGAAAATATGGCAGAAAGTCTTTAATGAAAGACAAGAAGCTGAAAAGATGGGAAAGAAATGCATGTACGTGACTGACATTTACAAGATGCAGGGGAGTTTCCAAGCTTTAGGCATAAAAAGGCCCCAAAGTCTTAACCTTTCAAATAGGCTTACTCATGTCAGGATTTTATGTAAGAGACAGTAGAAAATCTTCTTTAAAAAAACAAAAAAGCCCCGCCTCAATCGCCTCTGCAGCGCTGACATTTATTCAAGGACTTGACTTTTGCAGAGACCTTCAGCCTGGCCAGAGCTTGGCAGCTGCACCCAGGCAGACCCCAGGGTTCTGCTCTGAGGGCACAGTAACAAGACCAGGGTCTAAATCATCAAATAATCCATTTTGCTGATGACAAAGTGGCCGTCTCTGTCCAAAATAATAAAAGCATTTTATTTCTGTTGTGTGCTTTGAAGTTGTACAACATATACAAGCATCTGTGACAAGCAGTGTCTAAATGGCTACAGAGACCCACACAAACCTTATGATAGCCACAAAACTTGCCCCAAGTAGTAACACATCAGTTTGTCTAAACCTCATCTCCTGGATCACAAGCTCGTGCCACCCGTGGATGATGCCACCTACCTCCCTCAAATCGTTGTCCAGCCCGATGTGCTCCGAGTGCTGCCGCAGCCGGTCTTTCCTCCGCTGCGTGGTGGTGCTGCGACTGGCCCAGCGACTGGGAAGTCAGAGAGAGAGAAAGAAGACACACGTGAGCGGAAAAAAAAAACCATGAGGGAAAGCCTGGGTCAGGAACTAGAAGACATCCGACAGGTCTGCAGCAGGAGGAACCAAAGGACAAACTTAGATCTTGCAGCAGAGGCCGGTGCAAGCTTGTGGCTGACCTCCCCTGTGGGAAACTGCCTGGCCAAGGGACAAAAGTTTGATAGAAACATGCTCCCTGCCTGCCGTGGTCTCCAGGGAGAGCTCCCCTGTCACCCGAAATACAGGTCATGCCATAACATTGATGCCACCACCAGGTAAACTGTTGTACTTAGTTACCCAACATCACCACTGTTTGCTGCATTTGCTGAAGCTGGAGAAAAATGGCATCTGTAGGAACAAACAAAATGCAATGATGTATCTTGAGTAGCAACTTCTAAGATTTCTCCCTTGTGAGAGGTGGTACTTCTCCTTTCTCTGCTTTCTGTGGCACTTCCAGAAACTACTTCAGAGAAACTTCTCATTGTGACAGTAACTACTGTGATATTTGGTGCATCTATGTCTAAAGACTGTAAACGATAAATCATATTGCTATCTTCACTGTATCTTTTTTTTTTCATTGTGTTTCTAAATACCACAGAAAGCCTGTATTTTTTCTGCATGTTTATATATGTCTAGTTGAATTTTTTCCTCATGTGGAGCTGTTGCCTGAAAGCAGACACTTGGTAACCAGGTTTGAAAGGAGCAACCTTAAACCCCCCAAGTATCCAAACTCCTTTATGTCAGACATCATAACAAAATGAGACAACTCTGTCCCAAGCAATTTCTAGTCTGATTGCAGTGCTTCTAATGATACTATAGCCTTCTGCTAAATCCTTGAAAACAAAAATGCTCAACTAGTGCAGAGAATAAAGTTGATACATTCTTTATATAAGAAAGCTAAAGCAACACTGTATAAAAGAACTATTAAGCATTAAACATGAATAAATACACATGAAAGCTGTATCTTCAGAATCATATTACTTAACTGCTATGGTTGTGTTTACTAAAGCTTAAAACATCTTTCAAATGCAGTAAAATAAAAAAAAAGCCTTCAAGTGTGTAGCCTTTCAGTTGCATCATGAAATCATCTGTTCTACCTCTCTCCTGCACTCAGAAGTTAAAGAGTAAAACCAAGGTGAAGCAGAACACAAAGCCTGCCCAGGGCAGTGCTGTATCTGTAAGGCTCTACATATGGGAAGAAACTGCCTAGAAGAATTTGAAGGAATAACCTAAATCCAGAAGGGAAAAAAAAAGAAAATTAAAAAAGAAAAAAATTACACTATGAACAAAACACTCCACACTCCTCAACCTCAGTACTCAAGTCAAAGGGATCCTTCAAAATCTGTCTCCATCCTGGCCCCTCTAGTCCAGACTGAAGTGTTCGTGCTGGGCACCACACCAGAACGAGTGCCCTGAGACAGGTTCTTCTGCAGGAGCTGTGATCAAAAGGCAGAGTCCCTGGGCACTTGGGTTCTCTGCCTTTGATAGATCTATACAGAGGGAAACTTAAGAGATGCCGACACCAAAGACAGAAGCGTGTGCTTGGCGAGCCTCTCCACACATGTGGTATTGGCAAGGACAGCAGCAGTTTCCAGATCCAAACCCCATCTGTTTGTGTGTACACTCCCTACAACAGCATATACAAACAAGGTTTGGGATCTGAATTGTTTGGGCAAGGAGTTGCAGCTGGTGACATTTAGGCAGATGCCTACGTGATTCCTCTGGAAGAGGAAATCCTTGCACAGAGCTGGGCTTTGGTCCTGACATGTCCAGCAAATTACTTGGGATGTGTAGCAAGGGGAACCTGACCAAAAAGAAGTGCAGCGATGTGACCCCTGGTAACCAAACCTTCCTGCTCCCAGACAGAAGGACTTTGCATACACATATCTAATTATCTCCACTCCAGTGGGTTAACCAAAGACCAAATTTTGGATAATCACACAGATAAAACGGGTTAAAAAAGTCACAGAACTATGTTTTTTAGAGTCAAACTGAATTCCCTTCCTACCTCCCAAATAATGTCAAGAAAATAAGTAACATAGAAGAAAAAATCCATTTAAGTCTGCACATAATTATGGTTCAGCACCTCACCATCTCATATGACAAGAAATTTATTTTTAAAGCAAGTCTTTGGTAACTAAACAAAACAGCCTAATAGGTGTCTGCACAGCAAACATTGATACCTTCTCAGAGGAATACATTACTGACATAAGTGTCTCAGCACCTCCTCAGAAGTCTTAAAAATATACAACCTGTGAATTTAATAAGTCACCATTTTTATTTGTTTTTCAGAAGCAAGGAGGTGTTTCTCACCAGATGACTGTAAGAGGTGAAACAAACTCCAACATTTTAATAATCTCAACAAATAGAAATGCAACAGACAAAATACCCCCTCAAAAAGTGGACAGCAGATGTAAAGGGTGACTTTAGCTACCTGGCTCTGGAGACCTTCCATTTATTGCAAGTAAATACCATGTTCACACTTCAATACCAATAATACACTGGAAAGTTAAGCTACAGATAAAATATTACCCATGTCATATATTTCTGCTCCAATTTATATGGTATTTTCTGAACTCTAGACAAAGCTTGGATCCCCCTCCACCTGCATATCTGCAGATAGCGGAAGATGTAAGAATTGCTACAAGCATCCTTTGAGGGAACACGTCTCACTGAAGGTGAAAGCAGAATGAAAGCCACAGAATAATTACAAGTAACACACCATCATTAAAGCATTTTCAGTTAATTCCAGCTCTGTACTCTACCTGGGAGAAGGCACAGACCATTCTATTTGAACATTCGAAGCATACACATGCAAAGTTCATTTGGTGTTCATGAAAAAAAGACTGCTGGTCATTAGCTGGAGCAATTACACACGTGCAGTGAGTTGTGCGCTCCCTTTTCCCCAACCTCTAAGCGGAGGAAGAGGGGCCGCCAGGGCACTGGGTGACATCTGTGCATTCGGATGCTGCTCTGAATCTCTCCAGGAGGTTTTGTGAAGATCTAACAGTAGATAAGCAGGATTAAGCAGCTAAATCTTTCCAAGTCTTTTCTTTACTGGGCCACCCAGAATTTCCCCAAAATAATGCTTCACTATTACAATAACCACTCCCTCTCCTCACATCAACAGAGATTGCATTTTTAATTACTCCTCCTCAATCTTTAAGTGCTTTTAAGTGGGCTAAAAGTCCTTCCCAGCGGCCACACCACCTCCCTTGGGTTGCCGAAATCCCAAGGGGATGCCTCTCCCGGCCCTGCCATCAGGTGCCCTGGCACTGCTGAAGCAGTGAGAAAAGCTGTACTCACACAGGCAAACGCCTACTTGTTGTCAGCCCTTAGTCTTGGGCTTTTCAGCTAAATCATAACCCTCTGTGTTGCTGTGGAGCAGATGCCTGAGGAGATGAAGCCCTCCTGGCTGGTCACTGCCTTAGCGGGGAGGTCCAAGCTGCCCGGCACCTGGGACCACATGCAGCACTGCTGCCCAAGTATTCCCTGACCCCCAAAAATGCCCTCTCCTCTTTATTTTTTGCCTGTAGAGCCATGAGCATGGAAGACTGGTATCTTTCTTTTGTTCCTCACAGCGGAGGCATTTCAACAAGCACCAAGTCTCTAGGGACAAAGCAGCTGCAGCTCAGGCTGTGGTGGAGAGCCCAGGGACAAGCTGCCTACATGGAGAAGGGAGAAAAGGTTCATTTCAGCAGTCTCTCTGTATTTCACTCCCATGTCCAAAGGTGAATGTTCTTCATCTCCAGAGACTGTGAAAAAGCAGTGATATTTCAGAGGTGGGACTAGGAAAGACTGCTCCATTCCATATAAAGAAATGAAATGAAGGCACCTCCGACTAAGACCCTTTTAACCTGAAGACAGTGAAGTCAGTACTGTTTAATATCAAATTCGACCCAACGAGCATAGGAACAGGCTTGCAGAGGTTGGAGGAAATGGAAAGCTGACACTTGGAAAAGATGATACTCTAACCTACGATGCTTAATTTCTGTAATAAAAATGGTAAGGCAGTCAGCGTCAAAGCTGAACTGTCAGAAACCTACATAGCAAAACTGCAGCCTCCCACCAGGGACTGGACATGCTGTACTGCAACCATGCGTACATCTTCCTCTCTCCCTGCCTTTCCCTCCTGCCTCCTTTTTTAAAGCTCCACAGAGAAATAAAGAAATTATGCCTACCCAAAACAGACATGGGTGTAACAGGTGGGATATATACTGCAATACATGCAACATGCTGCTAGAGACCTTAATTCACAGATGGCTTTAGCCAATACTGTCATCCCCAAGAAAAGTACTATCCTAATTTAAAATCTGTTTACAGTGATAACAGAGAGAAGGAAGAAGACAAAGATATCTATTTAGGACAGAATACAAATCTCCTCATATAGGTCATATCCTGAGGTAGACTACTATCTAGGTCTGCAAATCGTGGCAACACCCCTCTCATTTATACACTTCCAGCAAAGGAGTTATCTGTCTGCATTTCTGTATTTGTAAATTAGCATGTAGCTGTGCTACACCTGCCACCAAATGCCCCTAAAGCACGCAAGTAGCCTGTGCACGTTAAATACATCCAGACTGCACACGTAATCTGCTTGGGCTCAGAAGCTGTTTGCATAGGACTACACAGAGATTCCAAATCAAATACATATCCTACCAAATATACTAAAATTAAAGTCGAAACCAAGCTCTACCTGATCACGGACAGGCTCCCAGGGAAGAGGTTTTGCACTGTTAATCTGCACTGCACACAGTACTCCATGGTAAGGAGGATAATGGCTCAAATAGAGACTAATGCACCTTTTCCATCTCTGCCGTAGGGCTGGGCAGGAAAATTTTTAAGCGGCTGATCAGGCGGACAAAAATGAGCAAAACGCCTTGCAGAGCGTGGTCTTGCACTGACAGGCCATCTTGTCAGATTGTGTGAAAAGAAGTGATCGAAAACGGTGATACCCACAACCCTCATCCTCTGAAAGGAACAGCTCTAGCGATTTTCCAGCATCGCCCTTTAAGTCCTAATGAACCACTGTCCAAGTGGTATTTAATTTGCAAAGTCCCTTGAGACAATAATACTGTTCAGGGGAGAGTAAAGAGAATAGAGGATGCGAGGACTGGACACACATTTTTCCCTATGAACTTCAATTCTGCACAGGTATTTTAAAATTCTACATTAACTGAAATAAGTTAATTGGCCTTTTACCACCTTGCATCAGTTGAGCAGAGGATCAGTACTTGGGACACTTGTCCATCAAGTTCCAGGTTCCTGTAGTACACAGTTCCTATTTCAGGAAACATTTTTAAGCACAGATTGTCAGTCACACTACATTCCTGAAAATGAACGTATTTGAACACAAGTGTTTCACATTTTCGTGGCACCTGCCAGTCGTTTGCTATATTAGGTTACCTAATGTATAGTAACTGCTTGTTTCAGATTTTCATACATAAAAAGTGAGCTTTTACTACTCTCAAAGTTTCAATAACATCAACATTGTGTACAGATGGCTCATTGCTGACTCATTTCTCACTCATTTAGATGCACTGCAGAGATGTTACTCTATATTACTTGAAAAAGCAATTGTATAGCTCGATTTTTGTAAAAAAAAACAAAAGAAGCTTCACTGAAGACAGACAGCCTTAAAACAGTACTCAAGAGATAGGGTGGTAGAAAAAGCCCATATAATATGCAGCACTCAGTACAGGAGACAGACAATTTCTGATAAAAAATAATTTAGTTAAAATCAGAATTAATTCTATCACCATCTAGAGAGTCAGCTTGCATTATACATATATATAATATTTTCTTTACAAACATTAACCTGTGTTAATATTAATGAATAAGCAAACAATAGCCCTATTGAAAAATGAAGAGAACCAGAATACTGGGCAGATAAATCCTGGTCAGTTCACAGGTTGAAGCAGGGGGCAGTGACGGAGGCCACAGGACAACACCCACGTGAGTCACACCATAAACTGGAGCACAAAAATGAACCAATTTCATAGAATCCTAAAGCATGGTTTTCACAAATAAATTCTGACACAGTGGTGAGGTCAGCAAAACATAGCGCAGGAACAAATGCCTGGAGAAAAACAAATACTTTTGAAATCTGCTTCACGGGCAAGAGCAAGACGTCACTTTTAGCTAAAGCCTGAGGTCAGGAGGTACAGCGGGATCTCTGCTTGAAGCCTTGGACTGTGCCCTCCTTTTGGGATTGCTGCAGGTCTAGTAGGACACTGAGGACAGAAAAAAGCACAAAGTTCACAGAAAGGTGGGATACAAGTGAGAGGGCTCGGGAGAGAGAGGTGGCCGGGGCAGGAAAGAGGAAACAGGCTGCTGAGGGAAGGAAGCAAGGAGGAAAGCAGGGCTCAGATAAAAAAGGGGGGAAAAACATAGCTAAACAAATAAAAAAGCAAAAAAGGATAATTTAATTTTGCAAATGTGTAACAAAACAAATCTTCCTTTAAAAAAATAACAACAACAAAAAGAGAAATAGCAGTTCTGTTGTTCCTTGCAGGGATTCACTACAAATTGCCAGAATTGCAAATATATTCCCATGCTTGGTGTGCAATCAATGTTTTCCTCTGCAATATTTAATCTCATTTATCAAGCTGCTTAGTACAAATTAGGTTACAAGGTAATCAATTAGATTGAAAACACAGCTTGTTTCATTGTTTTAATTTTGCACTGTAAGCATATTCACCCTAATTTAACAATTAGCTAATCGAAAACCATGAAGTGTTTATGTAGCTTGGCTTTTTGTCATTCAGATTCCTCTCCCGGATCACTTCAAGTGCATCAGCCAGTGGAGTCCCAGCTACAATTTCAAAAGCCTGGCAGAAAAAGCAAGCAGGGAAGGAAGAAAGGAACATGTAGAAGCCACGATGTGCTGCTGGGGTTTGAAAAAGGAAAGGGGGACTCCAGAAACCGCTGCTCATTTCCAGATAAAATAGACAAACTTAAGGGACTGCAGCCTGTTTCTCAAGGGACGCTTTCTAAGAGGACTTCTGCAGAAGCCACTGTTTAAAAAGGTTAGAGCAGCGTGGATGAGGCACTCAGAGGAAGCTGCAGCTGCTCTCTGTAGATTCCAAAGGTTTTCCCATGATATGGGGGATGTATCAACGGTGACGAGTGCAGAGTCCCTCAGATGGGACATTGCTGCCTGATGGGAAAGACGACAGAACTGGGTGGGTGTTATTTTAATTGCCGTGAGCTGGGACGAATTGCTCTATTCTTTACAGAAAAATAATATTTACTGTATAGTAATAATCTGGATACAACACTTACCCTCTTTTTGCCTGAGTTTATATCTATTTTTTCTGCAGTCAATGTCTTTCTATGTTCTGGTGATTTTAACCAAGAGATAATTAGAAAAAGTGTATAACTGGGAGCCTGTTCTCTGATTTTACAGAGGTGAAGTTTTTCGTTTGTCTGAGTTCATTGGTGTTTGGTTTTTGGTGGGTTTTTGTTTGGCTGACTGGTTAGTTGTTTGTGTTTTTTTTTAATTTGCTTGGTTTCAAACTTTTGATTTCTTTTCAGTAAATTGAGAGATCGAAGTTATTTTCAGAGAAGTCCTTCCTTAGCCGAGCAAGTCAACATTTCCTGACCACCACAGAAGACAAGGTGAAAACCATCCCAAATGATCCCAAGCATGTACCTGCAGCCTGAATGCTGGTAAGAACAGGAGCGAATATAAGAGAAGTTGCTCTCCTGACCCACAAATGACCAAGCAGGTGAGAGAAAGGAGCGACCAACGTGACACTAGCTGGGGGCAGAGGAGCACAGGTTCACCCCTTGTCTGGTCTTTTCAAGGGCATCCTGAGCAGTAGCAGGAGGAGGCAGCAGAGTGACAGAAGTGGGGCGAAGCGTGCTGCTGAGCACGGTCACGGACTGACAGATGAAACATTATTAGACTTCCCTTGTGTGACCGACTGCAATGTCTTAACACTTACACATGGTAATGTGACCAGCGTTTGTTTCCAGCTGTGTTTAGGTGGAAGCGGTCCAAGAGGAGTGCCAAACCTCCCTCTGTCCCTAAAGCCGGCTCTCCATGTTCAGTGAGCAAAAGCCAGACACCTCCTCTCTCAAACGTAATTTCTGCCTGTCTAGGCAACGTGGTTTTCTGCAATCACGTATAGGATCTAGAACTAAAAGTGTGTGTACTTTGCACTATATTTCCAACTTAGACGTACTAAACACGTAACAGCCCATTAACTGACTGAGGCATCTTCAGTGCTCTTCCTGATTACAGGAAGGGAACAGCTAGATAACATTATAAGCTCTAGTTATATATTTATTAGTTTATCTGCCCAAAAAGGCAAGCAATAAAAATCTGATTTCTGGCCAGTGAGGACAGGTTTTCATTGAAACAACTTTGCTACCAGATTTATTTGCTATCGTCCAGCAACAATGGACTATAACATGGGAATGGGCTTCAGGACAAAATTTGTTACGTAGAACTGAAGTCTACAAAAATACTTCTCATACACATAGCAATATCCTTTGCATTAACTTTATGAATGCACATAATAGCTACAAGTGAAGTGCCTGGGAATGTAGCTGAAATGTTCTTCCTCTGTTCCCATACACAGAGGCCCAGTCCTGTATGCAAGTAAAACACTTCTCCAAGAAGCATACACTGGGAAATTCAAATTAATAGAAGGCTATACTTCAATTGATTCTGTGGTCAAAAGAATTGCGCTCTATCTGCAGAGCGCATGAAAAGGCTATCGGTTTGATACGTGAGTGCAAATGCAGCAAAATTATATGTCTTAAAAGAGAGAGTCCTCTCAGCTGCTCACATAAAAAGCCAGGAAGCAGCAAGATATAAACAGATGGTCTTGAGGTTTTCCAATTACAAATCTTTTTGGCAATATACAACTGGAGGAATTCCAAACTTTTGTCACTTTGACACCGCTTTGCAGTAAGTAATGGGATTTTGGTACTTACAAATTCTGAAACACGCTGCAATTTGAAGACCAAACCCAGCTATGTGAATCAAAATTATCACTCCAGGAGTTAAAGCCACATTTTAGAATACGTACCAATCTAACAGAAGCATCTCAAAAGGAATAAGGAAAACTATTTTTAGTTGATGCTTACTTACAGATTCACTAAAATTTGGCAATAGAGCCAGAAGATATAGTGACTTTGAGTAGGCTGGGCGTGCTCACACTGTTGTTGACACTGTAAAACTGAAACTCATCACCAGATAGGAGGCAGATTGCTAAAGCAGCGGCCTGCCAGATGAAGAAATCCTCCTTTTCTCAAGGCAGCATTACCTGCAAATGATTGTCTCAGTTTGCAAGACTGCAAACAAAGGAACTTGGAAATATGCATTCCCCCATTTTTTTGTTGTTTTAAATTTTTTTAAAGAACTGCAATTCCTTAAACATTCAATGTGAAAGGATATCTCATTTTATCATTTCCAAGTCTCATTCCTAGTAGGTTATCAAAAAGGGATTACCTAGCACTGGGGTACACAAAAGATGTATGAACAGAATTGAGTGGGCATCTCACACAGGAGCTCAGAGCAGTGTGTGCCTGCACCTGTCTAAAACAAAGCTAGCTTTAACATTTGGATAATAGTAGCTTTTGGAGCTCGCAGGTTTAGCGCTGTTCCCATTTTGACCTACCAAAGAAAGTGGAAGCAAGAGCCTGAGCTAATAATTTCATTAAGTAGTAATTTTGATGCATAAATCTTCCCTTTTTGAAAGGGGAGAAAAAAAATCCTCTTTCCTGCATTTTGAGAGAAGGGAAAAAAAGTAATTTACAGCACTAAGTTAATATTATAAATATAAATTTAAAGAGTATTAGTTGCTCCTGGTTCTTATTTTACATTAGGCAAATTAACTACAGAACAGCACGCTCGATTCCACAGATGTAGGTACCACTGCCTTCATATTAAAGTGCACTCAGAACCCTATCAGACTTAGAAGAGCAGCCCAGGTACAGAAACACATTTGCCTACCCCCATCAAGTTATTCTTCCAGGTTATTCCAGTGTGGAAACTGAAAGAAAGCTATAGAAATCATTGGGGAATGTAATAACAAAGGAATAAGAGGAAAAGAGCGGGCATTTAATTTAATTCTGAGTGATACCAAAAGTTCTTTCAGAATCTGAATTTTGGCTTGGGTTTCTAAATGATCCTGCTCAATGCAAAACCATGAGGAAACAAATTTTAAATTTATTACAGCAATGCTAAAACTAAAAACATATATGAGAAGACAGTACTTACCACTCAACAGAAAACAGTACTAACAAATCTTCCCCAAACCAGAGCTAATGCTTTCTAACATAACCCAGACCATGGCTATAACTTCAAAATCACAGCCCATACAAACCAGAAACAGAAAGAGTTGCTCGAGTTCATTAGGCTAGTCAGAAGACATTCAAAATTAGGACTTCTGCCCAATGATGTGAATTTTTAATACGAGAAACCTGCTTGCAAATTCAGAAAACAAGACCTGTGCTTACTTGTTATTGGTGGGTCCCGTTGCCAAGACATCCGACTGCAACTTCGGGAAAAATCCTTGCTCATACTTCCCTTGGCCGATCTTCATATCCAGCAGGTGCGGGTGGATGGCCGTGTGATCGATCTTCATCAGCCGCTGCTCGATGGATTGGGCTGCAAGTTACAGTCACAGGTGAACAACTGTGTTAGTGAACCGCCCGCAGACACATGCTACAGCAACAGAAGTGGTCATGCTCCAAACCCTGAAAATGCGTCTAAAAAGTTAAACGGTGACTTTAAGACCCAGAAAACCATCACTTAGAGAAGCGAGGAAATGCCTGCGCTGTTATTTTGTTATTTCACTTTTAGTTTCTTCACCCGACACAACTAGTATTGGCAAGAAACGTCAGCTGTTAAGCAAGCAGGTATTTATGGGAGCCTGTGAGATAGGCTGTGAATTGGTAAGAGCGGTGCAAACTTCCCCTGAAATTCACTATTTGGCTTTAATGCTCCTTCTGCAGGACAGAGACCTCTGAGGCTGGCTGCAAACTCTGCGGGGTCGGGCACCCCGCTTTGCCCCAGGCATGCCTCCCAGGGTATGGGGGACACACAGCCGAGTTTTGCAAGCATCTGGCACCTATAACGATCCTCCTCCTGAAATTAGATAACACCATTGCTGAGTGACAGGCCTTCAAAAAGCACAGCTAACTGTAGCTCGTCCTGAGCAGCATCAAGAAGATGAGCAGATGCTCGGAAACAGAGGAGGCTGCTGCAAGACTTGGAGAAGGCTCCCTGGGAATGTCAGCTCCACTGAAATTAAAGTGGTTCGATTCACAGAATTATGGAATTGGAGAACATTTTGGTTGGAAGAGACCTTCAAGGTCATCGAGTCCAACATTTGTCTTAGCCCTACCAAAATCACTAAATCATGTCCCTCAGCACAACATCTACCAGCTGTGCTAGTTGTTTGCTTCGAGGACATGAGAATTCCATCTCAAATCTCGAGCAGGATGAAAATAAAACCTATCATCCAACACTGAGTCAGATGCACTGTGAAGGAGAGGGGAAAGAAGGTATACGGAGGGAATCAGCATTTAATTAGCAACTTTAATATTCAACTCTTTATAGCCCATCCATTAACAGGCAGGCCTGTTCTTTTCAGCGTATCTTGACTAGCAAATAAATACGCAAACTGCAGAAGCTAAATCCATTTTCCATTTGTAACGAAACAACACAGAACTAATTTCCTATTTTATAAAACTGTGAAGGGAAAGAAACTGTCATAACATTTACACACATTATCATTAGAAACTCAGTATGTTGGGTTTTTTTCCCTCTAAAAAACCCACTTCATATGGATTTATTTTGGAAAAAAGGACTGGGTAGTGTGAGGTCAGAGGGTTTAGAGGGTTCCGAAAATGGTAGGTTAAACAAACAGGTGCTGGATCGGTGCTAGGGTCACATATATTGTGAGTGGTAAATATGAAGGAAAGTTGATATTACTATCAGATGGCTGCTTTTCACAAGAGAGAAAATGAGGTTCCGGTGCCACAATATCTACCAAAACTAGACGTTGAATAGACAGTCGACCTGCAAATTAGAATTGGTTTTAGATAAAAGAAGTTAAAGCAGGCATAGGATTTCTATTTCTACTACTTTTGTATCAAGTAAACACCCTGAAAGAATTAAACGAAAGAAATAAAAAAAAAGGAAAAATGGGTTTACCCAAGTACATTAATATGTGTCCCAACAAATTTAAGAGTATAATTTCTCTGTATTGTTCATAAATGAAATAAATTCTTGTGCAGTGAGAAACTCAAGTATAATTTGAAAATGCGTCTGCATTGGAAAAAAAATCCAAGTTTTCACTACACAGTGTATTGTTCATTAACACTGAGCATCTATTCCTGGAGACACTGAATACGCCATACAGGATTACTTCCTCAGCATCCCCCACTGCTCTAACCAAATGGTGTAAGGCAAAAAAAGGTCTTTTTGCAAGAAGAGGGAGATGAGGCCAGTGGAGCAGACACCAGGGCTCAGCTCCTCAGCGTGGCTGGCACTGGTCCCACCACCACAGTGAGGGAAAGCTTTCCTGGCCATAGAACAGGAGCTCCCTGAAAGGAGAAATGGAGAGCCCAGCTCCGTGGTTTGCTCTGTGTTTATTAAAGGGACCAGTCTAGGAGAGCTCAAAGGGAATGTCATGGCTCCTGTTATTTTTAATGTTTAAAAGCATGCAGAAGTTTTTGCCCAGGATAAAATGACATCGCTTAGTCCTTCTCAGGCTTCCTCATCAGCTGGAACACTCAGATGACTGAGGACCTATATTTCTTTGTGGATGACATACTTTTGAATATTTTACTAGCCTGTCTGAACATACCTGCTTCTTTCAAAGTGCTGCATTTCTGATAGTTGGATGTCCGCAGTGCAGGGGCCCTTACATTATATAGCCTTATTTTCTCAATTCGGGAGTCAAAAACTCGCAGAAAAGGGTCCTTCTCTTCCCACTGGGAGATTATCTTATTGTCTATGAAGGTTGCAAACATCTGTGTTTCGATGAAGTGTGAAAGGAATGGGAGGTAAGGCTCAGGTTGGTCCGAAAGGAAGGAAGCCTGAAATACAGAACATCTCATTAGTGCCACATTTGCACCCCGTGTTGACACGACAAGCTGATCTGTGGCAGAGAACTGGTCCAGCAGGCTTGGACAAGGCTTCTCCACCACAAAAACACCTCTCAGGGAAGATAGGATCCAGCAACAAAGGGGTTTGGCTCACGGGTCATCTCTCTGGTCACAACTGTGAGAAATAAGCAGCTGAGAAGGCTTCGTGACAGCTACAGTAAAAGGCATATGGAGTTACTGAAGTAGTGCCTGGTGCTGCCAGGTTTTTCAAAGCAGCCTAGAAGCTACCACCTGCAAGAACGAGCCCTGCTGCAACCCCCAGCAGACCAGTACCATGACTTGGAACCTTGGGTCTGCACATACCTGCTTGGGACCCAATCACTTATTAAGGTGTTCTACGTATCAAGGGGTGCACGATGCTCTTCAGCTAAGAATCTTTTGTGAAGCTAAGCAGGACAATTAACAATGAAATTCCAATTCCCCAAGTCTCTGACTGAGTTTTGAAAACCCAAACCCTAACAGCCCATTCTGCTGTAGCAGTACTAGTGGAGATAGCCCAAACAACTCTCTCCTTTTGAAAGCTGCACTGCTCAATGCCTGAATACAAGATCAATAAAAAGCATGGCAGCATTTTTTTTAATCAAAAAAACAGAGTCAAATCAATATTTAGTCTGTTCCTGATGGTTTACCCTTGTAACATTTTCCCTGGAGAAGGACTTGTATCTTAAAAAGGTGATGGTTAAGAGTGCTATCTGCTTTGCAAAGTCACTCAGAAATAACAACTGTGCAAGCTTCCAAACGTTTCTCATTCCTTTGCTGGCCTACAGTCTATTTACTTCCCCGTTTCTAATCTCTGCTTGCTTTTAACTCTTGTACATACACTACAGGGAAGGCATAACAACACTTCTGCCATAACGATGTGATAACCTTCTGCAGAACAACACTACTCATGAACAAAATGCTCTTCTGTGAGATTAGGAATCATGAAAGACTTTGTCTTTTGTATCGTGAGTGCAACTCTCAGCATACAAAAAAAAAAAAAAAGGAAGAAAAAGAAGTCACTTTCCATTGTCACCTTTCCACCAAACCCACAGGAGAAGCCCCATCAGCTGGGCAGAAGTCTGCTGACTTGGTTTGTACAAGCCAGGACAGCTCTGACCAGACTCAGTGGATCTGCGCCGATTTACTTTGGCGCACGATCCAGCCCTGCGTAATCAAAACGGACAAATGTCTCAGCCAGGCAGATGAAGAACAGCAGATTAAAGAGTA
This sequence comes from Apaloderma vittatum, assembly GCF_000703405.1. NCBI lineage: Eukaryota > Metazoa > Chordata > Aves > Trogoniformes > Trogonidae > Apaloderma > Apaloderma vittatum. The sequence goes on along the minus strand of NW_009715689.1, from coordinate 75,923 downwards.
CTTAGGCTATATATATATGGCTATTCTCCCTCCCTCCTGAAAGCGCTTTCAGATGGAAAAACGAATACGCAGCTATCTTTACTTTGTCAAAGTTTTGCATTTGTTCCCTGTTTGTCAGCCACGACTCCATATCGGGGGCAGCCTGAATGACGAAAGCCTCATAGTCTGCGAACATCTGCGTGAAGCGATTGGCGAAAACCTCACGAAGCTGCACGTTCAGTTTGTAGTCCCTCAGCTCCACCTCCTCACATGGCAACTTCCCGTCCTTCTGCTTCTCTGTGAGGGGAGCCGTGATGGCCATTTTTTCCATCGTCACGCCCGTTCTTTTGGCGAGAGCTTGCAGGCGGGCGATCGTCTCATTGCCTTTCAGCAGCTCATACATGTTGAGGGCATTGCTGGGGATGTTGCCATTCTTCTTGTCATTCACCAGGTCGCTAAGTACCAGGTTCTTGAGTTTGGTGGCACTGTCACTACAGTGCAGGTTCCCCTCCGGTGGGATCCCAAACTGCAGGAGAACCTCGGAGATTTCCTGGATAAACTCCAGCTTGTTGGGGAACTGGGGGAATTCCTCTGGCAGTTCGATGAAATGGTTATCAATGTCTACAAAGCACAAGTTTGCCTGAAATACAAAAAGTTTCAAAATAAATTCAAAATGAAAGTTTCCGCAATGAATTGGCTCCTCTGCGAAAGCAGACCGATTTTCCCAGGGTGCTTCCAGACAGAAGGGTAAGAGCACACGTATGCATAAGAGTTTAGCTGTATTGTCGAGCCTGTGACATTTCAGACTTCTGTAAAGCTGAGAGCCAACTGCACAGCAATGATTTAACGAGCAAACAAAGCCTCCTGCCCTCTCCTGTTCCCCCAGGACTTGCAGATCCCAAACTTCCCACTACAATGATTTTGATAGCCCTTCCCAGATCAGCCAAGGGCACACCAGCAAGCAGGATGTGCAGCACCACTTCTCAGCCCACGTAAATACTCTTGTGTGAATTACCACATCTCAAGGGCACTTTTCTTTTACCAGGGTCCAACTGCAGGAAGCATCTGTAGCTGTGAGACCAAGCAACGAGATTTTCAGTGAAAGATGACATTGCTACAGGCAAAGCTACAAAAGAGAGTCCTGTGCAAATCCTTTGGGATCATGTCTGAGTGTTGCTTGTCCGTTGTGGGTCAAGCCCTACTTCCCCACTCCTCCTTATCCCCTGTTTCCATGGAGGCTTTTAATCTTGGCAATTCTTCTGCCTGAGAGCGCTCTTAGACAGCTTCGCTATGAATAGAGATGGATCTCAGCCCATAAGATTAAAGCTAAGTGAAGACATGAATCTAGCAGAGCAGATACTTTTACTAGGAAAGTGTCAATGGGGGGATGGAAGAACTCTACATAAAAATTAATTACATTGCAAATGCACCCTCAGGAATAATAGCAGAATGAAAAATAGTAATTGATCTTCTGAACTGTGGCTTACATCTGAAATTCGCTGTCTGAGTGCATCATGCTGAACAAAATCTTAAACCAGGTCAGATTCCCAAGGTGCTGAGCTCTGACGGGTTTTACCCTGGTGTAAAGCTGCAGAACAGGGGATGCAAAAATCCACAAGGCAGCAGCAGGTCTTTGTTACCCTGACTTGGCCATTAGCACAGCCCCTCTGCCTTCTTCAAGGCATTTTTACTGTTCTTTACTTCTCACCAAACACTGTAGACAAATCTTCACATTAGGTGAACAGAAAGCATTTATTCTCCTCCTTTTCTGAAAAGGTTAATTTTCAGAAGGACAACAAACATGGTTATAATTTACTGGATGTTTCAAGGACATATTGGACATTAATCACCTTTCACACAGATACTTTAAAGGGTATTAGGATTCATTTGGCAAAGCAGAAGTGTCCCTTCAGCCCACTTTTTTGTAATAAATTTGGACCGTATGAAGAAAAGCATTTCTTCATACAAAACAATTTGCTTTAATAGCTGTATAGTTAAGAGTTGTGGTATGCATCGGTACAGTTCTTCAGCTCAGGGACTGTCATCTTATTATCAATATTTCATTTCAAAGGCTTTTTAATTTCAGCTCTGCATATCATTTACAAAATTTGAAAAATGAGATTTGGATTCAGAAAACCCTTAGGGAATTGGTCTCACTTCTCTCTTCAAACATATCTGATGATTAAAGTTAATGCAGAGAGATTAGTAACCTTAAGACAGCCTGATGGCCAGTTGTTAGAATTTTTATCTCTAACAAACAAATGGTTTATATTTAGTGCAAACGCTTCAAAAGCTAGCCCCTGGCCTGAACAATAAAGGCATGCTAAAGCGAACAGCGCTTCATCACTGCTCGCATGTTGAGGGATTTTCTCTTTTTTATTGTCTAGAGGAATTTCAGATTCAACATCTTCCCTGTTCAATGCCCCTTCTTTCTTTCCCTCTCCCACAGTTACTGGACCTGTGGTGTTAATAAATGCTGATATTTTTCACTCATTTGTTAAACATCATAATGGGGCATTCTACCCCACTATTACTTTTCCCTCACTGGTGACATTTAATTTGTTATTCCAGCGATACTGCAAACCCATCACATTAAAATTTTAATTTAAAGAAAATGACAGCTTAATCTGCTAACTAAAAGCATGACTAATAATTTTTAAAATCACAGTAATTATGTAACATTACATGGTTTTACTGAAAAGCATAGCTGGATACCAGCTTCGTTTCTGTGCCAGTGCAAATCTCATGCAATTGGGCCATTGTATCCATGAAGTAAGACTTGCTTTGCACTGTTATCTGCCACCCAGGCCAAGAATCAGTCACCTCTGCCTAATACTTAAAATAGACCTTTACTGAAAACCATATTATGTTTCCCCTGTGTTTATCTCTCCACTTTTACACACAAACTCCCCCTCCTGCATATTCTCCTCTGCTGCGGCTCCTGCCTGCCTTCTCGGTAAGAGCCTCTATTCACAAGCCTTAGGGATTCTGCCCTAGGAGAAGTCCCCACACGGAGCTGAGCACAGTGCTGCCACCATCACGAGATGTTAAAGCCATACAGTTATTCCTAGGGCTCCCACTAATTTCAAGAAGAAACTCAAGTTAAAATGCATGGCATGCTCAAGAGATGGGTCCAGTCATGATCTCCAAAGCAGACAGGCTAGCCGCATCCCAAATACTTGATCAGTGAGCAGTGGCCAGGTTAAAACGTGAAGGGGTTTTAATCATCTTGGTCAAATTCTGCATGGAAAAATTTCCATTTCACTTTCTAGACTAGGAGGATGACTTTTCCTTCCGTTTGTTTTATTTTTTAACTCTGGAAAAAATGTGATAGATCAGGTGAAGTTTTCACTTCCCAACTGCACAGGACAGATGATCTTCAGTCCAAAAGACCATCACTGGAGTGAGTCCATATTTTAAAAGTATGTATGTATGCATGCCTGTAAGTGGTTCACAGGCATGGTATTAATGCAGATCTGGCTTATCTGAGGCCAGGATACTGGTCTAGTAACAGACTTTGACCCAGCCAGGAACATGGGGGCTCACCCATGTGCAGAACAAGGCTGGCAGGATGGGGTGTGCTTCTCAGCAGCAGTGGCGAGACAGGGACAGGTTTATACCACCTAGAAACCACACTCGAGACCTAATTTCATACAGACCATTCCCAAAGGAGATGCTCTTTAGCCCTCTGTCAATAGGACTGTGACACTGACCAAGAGTTACAAAACCTGGTGAAGGTTTTTGGGAAAGTAGACTTCCAGCGTCACAACAAGAAGCAGAAAGAGAAGGATTTAATCACAGAATCATAGATTACTGGGCTGGAGGGGACCTCAAGGATCATCTAGCCCAACCCTTTAAGGTAAAAAAACCACAGAAGTGAATGCAACTAGCAGCACTCATTAAATTCAGAAATGGAGTGAGAAGGGATGCAGAGACTTCCCCCACCACCCCATCCCTCCTGGCAAAAGGTCCTTGCAGTGCCAGAGAATCCTCCTAACACCCTGCATGGCATTTTCCAGCAGGGATTCACAGAAATGTTAGTAACAGGTTTCAGAGCAGCAACTGCAAATGCAGCGACTGACCTCCTGAGGCAGCTCCAGCTTGGAGCGGTCGGTCCCCTCCTTGGACTGCAGACCCATCAGATAGGGAACTGGAGCATCCAGAAAATGCAGGAGAGAGGCAGGAAGGATGGGGACATACACGTGTTGCCACTGAAATGGGAACAGCAGCGTCGTGATCCCCTCTGCCACTGTCATGAGACGTTGATAATCTACACAGGGAGAGAGAGAAATAGACATTGAATCACCTTTCTGTGTTTCACCTTGAAATCTGGTTGGCAAGGGCATAGGTGACAAAACATAAGAGAAACTATGTTTATATGGTAAGATGTTCTTTTGAAAATAAGAGAGTATTTAAAAACCTTAAACATTATTTAATTCGTCAAAATTCATTACTCCCAGGAAGAAACTGCTGAGCATAAATATTCATATCTTACCTAGACTTATCGCATCATTAAATTCATTTATTAAAAGGATACCAAAAATTCTCTCTATAGTACAGGATAATGATACTCTAATTCTATAAAAAGCATGTATTTCTACATGGGAAAAGGAGGAGAAAGAAGTGAACTCCATGGAAACATTGTGCTTTCTCTCTTGCTTCTGCCTGTCTGCTTCTGCTCCACTTGCTACTACTTCTAAGGCTGAGTGTACTTTCCAGAAGATTGCCTTGACCACAAACCAGCAGGAGTTTACAGTCCCTAAGTATTTAAAAGCACTGTTATTAAGTCAAATCCAAAGAGAAGCCTAATAGAAATTTAATTCTCAAAAATATTTTGTATAGCTAGTATACTTATATTGCATTGTTTTCCCAAATTTGTATTTAATCTACTAGTTCATTGCTTCATAACGTTTTTGGTTCAAGTTATCACATCACATATTATTTTTTAAATTATATTTTATTTCAATCCAGCTGAGCTGGAAGAATATTACAGAATTTGAATAAGAGCAAATTACTTCTCAAATATCCAGCTGGCATAATGCAATATGCCAACCTATTTATTAATACAAACGAGGGAATCAAAATATGAGAACAGGGTTGGGTTTTTTTAAAAAAAATCAAACCCCCTACACATTGGTATTAAGGAGATGGTCACCCATTCAGAGACACTCGAACAGCAGATGATCTGTCAGGAAACAGGTAAAGACCCCTGGACCTTGTAAGCTGCTGGTGAACGTGAAACGAGACGATCGCTTCTACTCCATATTACAGCTGCTTCTGCATTAGTAACATCTCCCCTCAAATTTCTAAAGAACATCAAAGTACTTAAACCCCAATTCCTTAAGAATCCTAACTTATCGCGAAGAAGCTGCACATCTGATTTAACGGTAGTGGTTAGAGACAGGAACACCAAAGTTTGTAAGTGACTCTGAAGTGTGGCACGGACGAGAAGAGTCAGTTCTGATTCCTGTCCTGGGCCCCCACCACTTGTGAACGCTGCTCTTCACTATTTGCAAAAGGAGCTGTTCCCCCAAGCCTCAGTGCATGCAGATATCATCAGTAACCAGCAAGAGTGGCAGAAGCGATGTCCCCTCCACAGTTGTATCCAAAACCAGTTCTCACCAGTGCCAGGCAAGTCTCGTGAGCTTTGCCTTGAGGAACCAAAAGATGTTCACTCTCATCAAGGCCAGATCCAAATCCCTGGTAACACCTGGGTTGCTGCCCATTCTCCTCGTCCCTCTGCCCCACTCCATGAAATTAAAGATATATGTATGAATACTCTGGCTTTGAGTTGGGTAAGAAGATGTTTTTCCTATAGCTCCAGTGATTGCTTTTGCCTGGACAGGAGCCCAGCCGGGCCCTTCCCACTTCCCGAAGAAGCCAGCTCGATGCCCTAGCAGACATCAAGAACAGCAAAAACGCTGTCATCTGCCACTGCTCAGATATTAGGAGGTCACTGGAAAGATGTATTTGAATAAATATGCAAATTAAAACAACAAATTGCATAACCCACTCTCCTTCTTGCTAGCATCTCTCTGTGGAATACCAGCCTCCATCTGCAGAAGGTCAGCCAGCAGGGCAAAAACATTTTTCATCTTGTCTCACTAATAGCTAGTCACTCAAACTCCAAACTGATTTTCATGTATACAAGTCAGTCTCAAGGTTACACCTCAAAACCATTCCCAGCTACAGATCAACCACTTATTAATCCCCACTCTGTGCAATGGTCTATAATTATACATGTCTATTGGCTGCCTTGTTGAGGGCCACTTATACAAACTCAGCTTACAACACTTACTGGTGAAACTTAGGTGTCTCAAGCAATTTATGAAAGCTTCAAAGGTTAAAAAAATCGAAGTAAAAAAATCAAGTAGCAAGTCTTACTATACATGAGATGTTTCGAAAGTCTGTTCTGATCTACAGAGTTATGTGAAATAACAGGTCTTCACAGCAAAGTGGCAAGTGTCTTTTTGGATAAGGGCATTCAACTCTGGAAACACATGCTTGCTCTTCTTTGATGCTACTGATAATATTTAACATGGTCACTAGCACAAGTTTTTATAACTGATATACTGTGAAGAAAACTGTTTGTAAAAAATACAGTGATGACCAAATTATTAGGCTAATTTTTACCATCTAGCAATGTTTGTTAGCGATTAGGAGAGGTAAAAAACATTTATGTACCCCATAGTTTTCACTGAATAGAAAGAAGTTCCCAGGTTCCTCCAGAAAAATATTAAAAAACCTGGAATGGTTCTTTTGATATGCATTTAATGAAATAAGAAACTCTAGTTACTTTGTATTTATTTTCAAGCCTGTACAAGGTTAGACACCTATCCTGTAAGGCATGAAGTCTTTTTTTCATGGAGACATTCTTGTACCTATCAGCATTTCAGGGAAGCTTATGTGGTTACTGAGGACAACCTGGAAAAAGGGATTCTTGCATTTCCCCAAAACACAGAGAGAAAAAGGGGAGGGAGAACAGAAAAAAGGAAGGAGGGACAGAACGGAAGTGGATAGAAAACCCAGGGTTTGTATAGACCGCGTATACCTGCGTGAAGAGAGAGAGTGCTTCCAGATCCTATCGCACCATCACTACTAGACTTCATAACAACCTCCAGCTGGAAGCCAAGTTTTGCCTGGCAACTTATAAATGACAGACCCAGGTAGGAAAACTATGTTCTGAACCTACTCCAACCTTTAGAGCTAGAATAGGGGATTAGATAGTATTTGCCAGTTTAGGGAGTGTCTTTTGAGAAAGACCTGTCTGTTGAGCAGAGCGAGGACACAACTGTCCTGCTTCCCATCCATCTGATATCAAACAACATCTGGGAAAGATACAAAAAGTAAAAACACTGTCTGCCACAAACTCAGCACCATGAATAGCTCAAATCAAGGCAATTTCCCGAGACCTGTGAAATATTTCCCTTCCTCTTCTTGGAGTTCACCCACCTCATGCGCTGTACACCACGCTGGACGCACTGAAAGGTCCTACAACACCAACAAGGCTGTTATGGACTGCTTTAAATGCACGAGCAGAAGGTCACAGCCCACAGAGATGGCCCACAGTAGCAGCTGCTGCCACCAGAGCAAAGATCTGATCTGTGCAAAATCACCTCTGGGTACAGAAATAAGTAGTGGACAGTGGAGTCCTAAGCTGAGGGCAGTGCCTCCCCTTCTCTTTGCTGCGCAGCCCGGGACACTGGAGAAAGGATCCAGAAGGTTTGGAGCCTTCTTGAATGTCCCAAACACCAGGCACGTTTCTCTGCACTGTGCAGGTGGGCTTTTAGTTTTAAATTTCTCTTACCCTGGATCTCCTTTCCATATGACTGCTACACTTCTCTTCTATGTATTGCTGTATCACCCTCTCACTTTCAGTTTTCATTTCTCCCCCCTCCCAAAGCAATAACAGCTTATACTGCAGTATTTATTTTGTTTGCAGCTACACCTGTAGCCCTCATTGAGGCTTTTTGGGACAGGGAACTACACTGTGTTCTCCAGCACAGGGAACACCATCAAACACAGCCCCTACTGCAAGATTTTCATGTTCAGAGTTAAATCTCTAATTTGTAGACAGGACATTTTCCAACAGAAACTGCTCAAGAAGGATAATCCCACAGCACAGTGGCCCCTATGGCTTCTATTGCAACTGCTGCTTCCTAACAACTGCTTAGCTGGATTTGGCAGGGGTCTGTTTCTCACACTTAACCTTTCTCCTAAGTGAAGAAGTGAGCAAGAGAGTCAAGTTCAAACACTTTGGATCCAACACCCTTTTCTGGCAGCATCTGCAGGGGGGCCCTTGGCCAAGTCTCTGCACTCCACTTTCCCACACAGGACGAGTAACCGCAACGGGGACCCGCTCCACCACGGGCTGGCAGCTCTGCAGCACAAGCACCAAGCTTCAGCTTTGCAAAGGTCTGGTAACATTCACACAGCTCACAAACCACAATATAATGTATAAAATGCAAACTCTGAGAGGTTCCTGTATAATAACAAATCACTATTTTGTTCTGGAGATGGAAATGGCTTCAGCATTTAATTATCAATTCACTATACATGGTTCTTCTGGAAGAGAAATATTTGTCTTTACGTTGATTCTTTGTAACACAATAACAGGACAATAACCAGTCAGCACAGTATTACAGCAGATACTGTGCATGCAGAAATATCTATTCCAAAGAGCTTAAAGTCCAAAGACAGGCAGTGACTGAGAAAACAAAAAATAATCCTTCTCCTTTCATTTTACAGATTGGGTATAGGAGCTCTGAGATGTTAAGCAAATCACAAAGCTCAACATAAAAAACTACTTTTCCTGCTACTAAGAAGTCTGATATCTCAAAATCCTTTCCATTCTGCAGCAAAGCCAAACCAAGATCCTTTGAGAGGGGAAAGGAACATAAATGTTATCCCTGCCCAGAACAGCTAGGACCTCCCCAGTGCAGGTGCTGCCTCCCAAACAGGTTCAAATTCTTTGGCTATAATCAAAGAGAAGGGAATTTCACCTGAGACCCTCTCAGCAAATGCCCAACCACAGCACTTCTGAGTATAAAGGCCTGTGTAAGAGCACACACACCCTCATTCAAACCAGAAAGGGTGTTCTTGCTGTGATCAGGGCACTGTTATTTCAGTTTCAACACACCCAGCCTTCCTGATGAAAGAACAATTCGGCAGTTTTCCAACTCTCTGTTCCAGTAACCTACCAAAGGTAAGGTAGAAAGCCTACCGTGGAGCTGGAGTCTCAGCCTGGATCTTCTAAATCCAGTACAACACTTTAAATATAGACTGTGCCTCCTCTTTCTTTTCTTTTTTAAGTCCCACTTTATATACGATTTCAAAGGACTTGGATGCATTTGAAAATATGGGTTACCTGGACACCACTTTTCTTCCTCTACTGCTTTTTGAACACGCATAAAGTATAACCGCAGCTTTGCAAAACCATGAATATAAATATGTATCCTGGAAGATGATAAACAGATGATGTTGTCAAAAAGTACCTTACCTTAAGGAACAAAATGATTTTGAGCAATAGTTTTAAACAAAACAAAGCCAACAACAGATAAATAAAATAAAATAAAATAAAATAAAATAACTTGAATGAATAGAAGCTAATTCTTCAGAGGGAAACACCTGAATGGCTTTTAGAACATTCCTATGACTAGTAGTTTTTCCACATGCTACCTCTTCAGTTAAAATATTATAACTGCTCTTCAGCTGCTACTTTTGGTAACAAGGTATGGATTAGCTGAGCCAGGTATATTAGAAAAACTGGAAAATAAAAATTAAATGTTTTGCTTTGAGCTCTGAGTGTGAGTCAGGAATGGTGCATAACAGTTATGAGACCTGTCTAGGCGCTTGGTACCTTCAGATCTGTAATGTTTATATATAGAATACTGCAGATGAAAAAGGAAATCTGAAATTCACATCTGAGACAAAAATTGTTTATGAAAGCAAAGGTTTTCAAGTCAGATCTCAACAGCTCCACAGAAGCAATGCATATAAGTGTCACAGACTTCAAAGCACCCTGGAAGCTTCTGTCTTTCATCGCCTTTGCACACCAGCAGCTGCGATGACTGACAAAGCCAGAGCAGGTGATCTTCAAGAGATGTTCAGATAAAGTGCACAGAACTGCTTCAGGAAATGTTTATGTGCCACAGAAATCACCCTGCACCATTGTTGCCTTCAGGGAACTTGGACAGGTCGGTGATGTGGGGTGGTGACCAGCAGACCCACAGCATCTCAACGCCCTTTGTCCCTGACAAAAGGGTGGATTTATTGAGCACCGGAGTTACAAAACAAAAGCAGACCTGCAGTTCATGCAAACTGAAAATACATATTTTCTTAAACAGGATGATCAAGACGAGCCTGCATCTGATTGCCTGAACTAAGAATTAGCCGCTCAGACTGGGGGTCAGCCCTGGCCCAAGGAAAACATTCTGAGGCTGATATTCACTAAGGCCAATTCTTTCCATATTCCCTTGCTGGCAAATGTTTAATGGAAGAAAATCACTTCCACTTCAATAAATTTCCATTTACATGATTTAGTCATGTCACACCCTGCCATCGGTGGTTCAGCATAAATTAGTTTAGGATTAAGAGCCACCTTAAGAATTAATTCACAGAAAGACTTGAATTAGCTCCCATTACTGGCACTGTTAAGCCTCCGAGAGCAGGGCAAAACTCTGTGACGAAGCTGACCAGGTGGCAGCAGGACATGTGAGGACGGCCCTGATGACCAAGGGAGCCCCTTGCTCATCCCGACGGCTCCTCGGGCAGAGCCGCCTTGTCAGTGGGCAGCAGCTCTGGACCAGGGCACAGACCCCAGCAGGCAACAACTGTGGCTCAAAACTGCTTCTGACTGCCGTGTTTATCTATCTGGCACCTGCCATAATTGGAATGTGAAGGTCTAATTTAAGTCTCTTCCTCCACAGGTAAAGATGTTTTACAAGGGAAAATAATAACTATTTAAATATCAAGCAGAAAAGCAAAGGTTTTCTATGTAACAACTTGGTATAAAATGCTTTAGAAGACAAATGCATCATGCCCATACTTGTTTTAAAAAGTGTTCCCCTAAAACAGGATTCAGAAGAAAGATCTCTCACACACTCCATCTTTCTAGGCAATGACCATGTATATGCATATATATATATATGCATAGTCATTTGTATTATAATTTCTAGGATTTAAAAAAAATAATGCAAAGAATATTTAAATCTTTGAGGAGCAATTACTCAGGCCCTTTGAAAAACAACTTGGGAAATGCTCAAAATTAAAATTAATAGAAACAGCCTAAGCTCTAAGAAGTTTATCTTTGTCTCATTCACACATTCTCTCTAATGTCTAAATCCCTAGAAAGCCAGACATACAAAATGGATTGCTGAAGTTTACACAGAGCCCATGGTTTAATTCATCTCTCTCCAGCAGGCATCTCACGTCAGTGGTGTTTTGTTACCGATCCTTGGGAAATTGTAGCAGCAATTGCAGAATATTGTTAACTCAGATGCTGCTGGAAGCCTGGACATTCACAATACCCTTACATAGCTATGGTTGCATGGGACAGTTGTGCTCTGAATAAAAGAAAGGGCACTTGCAAGAATATTAATTTCTATGATGTAATAAACTATAATAAAACTACAACAGCCAGTCTGTTTCATAAATGAAAGACCCAAACTTATATAAGGTTAGATGTGAGCTACACTGCGTGCCTCGTTTAGTGATAACAAGTATGACTCTAACATTCATTTTCTTCTGCTTTACTGGGAGTCTGGTAGTTCTTATGTCCTTCCTTTGGAAGTCACAGGAACACATCATAATCCAAGCTTTGATTTTTAGAGGATGAATTTTATAAGGCTGCAATCCAAAGACTGCACCCTGAAGAATTGCAGGGAAAAAAACATCTAATCCCTCTCCTTGGTTTTCAAAGCCACATTATTAAAATCTGGTGCTATTTAACTTTAAAAGTATTCTCCATATGCAGGAAGATGGAACATGAAGCCACAGCAGTTCTGCTTCTAGTGTTTTCAGATACAGCCTTCTGTATCACCTTTGCAAGGCCAAAGTCGGTGCTTACAGCATTTTATTACATCCACCCACCAACAGTGATTTTGATTAACTCCAAGTTCAAGCTGTCTCTGTTAACAGCAAGGAACTGTCTTTTCAGTCTTGCCACTCAGGGTACAAGCACAGGTCTCTGCCAGTTCCCAATTCTCTTCCAGTTCTCTGCTGTCGTCACCTTGTTCCCATTTTGCTCTAATGCTGCGGACTGCACCATTTGCTGTTCCCAGGCTGCACAGACATTCCTCGTCTTCAGACTGAAATGCTTTGTTCATAGCAGCTTTTGCCCCAGAAGGACGCAATCATCCACACCAGTGGTTCCCAAACTCTGGTTTGTAAAGCTACTGTGACAGTTCCTTAGCATCAGGCTGCTTTAAATTTAAACCATAAACCTGAGAGAAATTGAGGATTAAGGTAGTTGCCTGCAGTGTGAAATAATTTGGAATGAAGGAGCTTAAGAAGTGAGCTTGAAAAAGGAGCTCATCACTCTTTCACATAAGTCTCTCCACTTCTCTGCAAAGTGAAGACACAGTCCACTGTAATCGCTTCATTTCCCCAGGTGAAGCGACACAACTCACCTGTAAAACACCATGAACAGCAAAACTAGATACCCAAATTTGACGGTAGCAGCCATGGTACAAACAGCTACCAATTGGTCCTGTCCCCAGCACAGAGCTGTGCCAGACGCTCTTGTATCGTGCTGGGAACACATCCAGGGCAAGCTGGGTAAAGTCACTCAACACCCTCACCTCTTAATTTAGTTGGATGCCTCTATTCAGGCTGCTGGAAACATTATCCCTCAGCTACAGGGTTAAAAATAAACTTTTTCATCATCAACTCGTAGTGCACAAGAGAAGAGCCACTCCAGAAAAGCCAGTGGAGTTTCTGTGCAACCTTCCTGCCAGCCCTTTGCTGCTGTTACCACCAACTGGGTGCAACTCCACTTGACCACCATCCTTTCATCAGGTAGCCCGCTACCCATACTTGCCTATGAAGTCTGGTATTAAAGCTGTTTAGTTACTCGTTCCCAGTGTTTGCAGTTTTTATATCACTCCCGCGCTCTCCCTCAGACGCAAAGAATAATCTGCCTTTAGCGAACAGATGTTGAATGAGAAGTTTTGGCAGAGAGACAGCAGGCTCACTGTACGGTCACGATTGTGCAAACATTTATATTTTTTACTCAACTTTCCAAAAGAAGTCTTTACTCTAAAAAGAGGACAAACTTTTTTTGGCAAGCTTGAATGAAAAGCTTCCTTCCAACAAGGCTAGGAGAACCACAAAAAAAGTCTGCTTACATTTCCCACATGTGTTACTAGCAGAGCTCTCACTGAAATGTTTTGGTGAGCTGAAGTTGGTTTTGGTCCAGTGATTTGATTTCTTGACTACGGCAGCACGTCAGTGAATTGTGACTTCGTGTTCACAACGCTGTCTTGCTTGAAATTGTCCCCTATGGACACAAGACCATCTTCTACTAATCTCTTGTTGCCTTTGGGAAGGTTGCAGCAAGGCCAGGCCACTGGAAACACAGTCCAGCAAGTCCCTCTTTCTTTAAAGCAGAAAGGGAAGAAAGGACAAATCTGCAAAATCACTCTCTCATCTGCTTCTTTGGAACAAGAGATATGTAAGCCAAAAACTTACATTCATCTGTTGTCTTGAAAGAATTTTGGCATTAAGAAAGCATTTCTCCCTGACAGACCTGAAAGCTTAGAGAGGAGATTTCAGTGGTATCTAGCCTGGTCGTACCTCAAATAGGAAAAGAGCTGCTTCGTTTTCCTCTTTCAGGAATCGCAAGACTGACATTTAAAAGAAGCCGCAGCACACAATTAGCCAAGCACGCAGCTATCAGGTTATGCCAAAACCGAGGCTTTGCACTTGACCTCCACTCTACATTCCTCACTTCTGGGAGCCAGCATTACGATGCTATTTACATAATCATAGAATTTCCCTAATACAACTGCATGCTTTTCCCCACGTACCTTCAAGTTGTGTCTATATTAGATAAGGAAGTAAAGGTCATGTCAAGGACATCCCTAGATACACCAGTAATACAAGAAGAGGGGGCAAAAAAATAATCTGAATTTTGGAGGGTGGAGAGGATTAATCCTCATTTTCTTACACAACAAATAAAAAGAACCCAAAAGCAACAACTAACTACAGTGAAAACAAACACAGCAAGTAAACCCTTAAATTATAGCCAGTAATTGGAAGAAAAACACTCACTTACATAACTCTGGCGGCACTGAAAATTGAGTCAAAGTTATTTAGTGTGCATCTGTCTCAAGGACTATTACAAAAGTAATGCCTGTGCAGGTTGCTCTCCATCTGCCCAAAATATTACTAAAATGTAATCTGACAAGCAGATTTTTCCTAATGTTACTAGCTTACAGTAAAATAAATAAATATATAAATAATCTGTTTTCAGTGAGTGCATAAGCAGGGACCGGGGTGGGAATGACAAGCAGGGATCGGGAGGCATTTCTCTGGTGTTGCTGCCTAATGTCGAACCCCAGCGCCAAGTGGCAAAGGCAGCATGATTCAAACTGAGGGGAAAAAAGGGCTGAGCGCACACACACACAGAAGCAGAAGGGAGGGGAAAAGCAGCCTAATCAAAACTAACAGCAGGATTTCTGCTCACACTTCAAACCGAGAGCAGATAATACCCTTCATTTTCGGTTCTTGAAAGCAAACCCCTGGAGTCCATCTGGAGAAGTGCTCCGCAAAGAAACAGCAATCCTTTGAATTCAGACATTTGCAGAATTACCCTCCTTCCACCTCCCTGAACGTTCTTCCGCATTCTCAGTCATTTATTCATTAGTATTACTATTACACGCTTACCGACCTTTTCTTTTATAAGACAATCCCAAACATTCTCCTTTGGAGCCTCAAGGTTCCTTTATCTGTACTTATTGTAGACAATTTTCCATCCTCTCCTTTCCATTTCAAGCTGTCTTTTGCCTTAGAAGTCTACGTATTCAGCATCTTTTTCTCTTTTTGTTAAAAGGTACGCATACCTCCTGGCTTCATGTTGTTTATTCTGTTCAGATGAAACCACCTCAACCCAAATTTTTCCCTGAAGCATGTTTTACTATTTTAGGGATAGCATCACAGAAGCCGTGTGGGAAGCCAGATAATACGGACAGGCATCTAGTGAGATTTAAAGCAAGCTCCAAAAAGCCTGGACAACTACTTGAAACTCAGCAG
>NW_009715689.1:36658-60661 GCF_000703405.1 Apaloderma vittatum | reverse complement strand
CAGCAGGAACGTGAACTCAACTTGCTGGGGCACTGCTGTGTGTTTTAACAGTTGCAGCACATACTTTTTTGGCATTGGAATAAGCACCAAGGGCCAAACTCACACCAACCAACATCATATCGGAAAGAGTAATAGAGGTGTAAAAGCTCAGAACATGCCCAGTGCTGATTCAAGATTCCCAAAATTCATAGCAGAGTACTGCACTATTGCAGAATGACACAACCAGAAGAGAAAAGGTAACAGATTTTCAAAAGCTTGCTGGTGTGCTTCAGCATGGACAGGCTCTGTGCAAGCAACTTCTGCAGATGTAGATAGCTTTTGCCAATTGCAGTTCTAAGTGTCTCCAAAAGTACCAGCAGCATCCATCAGAAAAGTTCCCAAATATCTCAAGCAGGACTACAAAGGGATACCTTGTAACTCCAGTTCCATATCAGCTCTAAAACTTCTGCCTCTCAGTGCTAGAAAACTCTCAGTGCTTTAACCAGAATGCATTCATCACACGGGAGAGAGGAAATCTCACCAAACTTCAGTAACGCTGCTGAAATTTGAAAAAGTAAGTAGCAAGCGTGTCTTCTGCAAGACATATTACTTTTCTGCTGGTATTTTTGCAAAAGATAGGATTAGTTTCACACTGTCTTGCAGCATGATCTAGGGCAATGTAAGCATAATAATTAAGCAAATTCTATTGCTAGCTGTCAAACGTGATAAATACAATGCATAATTAAATAAGCGGCACCTAGACTGCCTGGAGGAAACAATTATTTAGTGCTTTCACTAGGACAGACTCACTTCTCTCATGATTTTTCATTACATTCTCACTTTTCACAAATCAACAGCTTTGCATTAGCTCCCGTGGCTGCAGCTGCCCAGAAACTGCCCATGGGGAACAGAGACCCAACGTGTGTGGCCAGACGAGTGCCTACCTTGTGAGTACAGAAGGATCTGCATCTCCAGAAGAACACAGGTAAAAACCTGAACCAGGTTCTCCAGGCCCAGCAACTCGAAGACCTCCCGCAGCGGATAGTCAGACAGCGGCAGCTCGTTGGGCCCGGGTCTCTGGCAAATGATGGGCTCGTAAACCCCATAAAACTTCAGCGACCTGCCCGGGGGTGGCAGGGGCACCTCGTAGAGGATGTTGTGGATGTAGCTCTCCAGGGGCAGGGGTGGTGGCTGCTGGGAGGTCACCGCCTTATAGAGCTGGATCAGGAACTTCTTGCAGGCTTGCATGAAGGGCAGAGGGGTGATGAGGCATATGCACTTGGAGACGTAGAGCGTGTCTCTGCTGATGTCGTAGGAGTTGTACCGCTGGAGCTTGGCGAGGGACGTGGCGTCGCCCTCGTCAATGCTGCTGGCCAGGGAGTCCATGCTGCATGAGGAGGAGGCGCAGACGCTGCTGTATTGCTCTGCGTTGTGCATCTGGTAGAGCGTTTGCATGGCCGTGCAGATCTGCTTGCTTGTGACCTCCTCGTAGAACGTGAGCACAAACCCGTATGTACGAGAGCCATCTTCCCTGGTGATGATGAACGAATGGAGCTGTGGATCTCTGTTATCTGTCTGCGTCCTGAAAGACAGCCCTTTGGGCATACACAGCTAAGGAAAGAGAAGTAAAATAGATATAGTTATCTAGGCTACAACTCTTACTTTGTTATATTCTGCTTTACAGGTACATTCTTTTTATCCACCACACCACAGCAGGCCATTTATCCTTAAACACAATCTCCCTGAAAAGTAGCTCAAGAACAAATAGCCTAAAACGGATGCTAATTAAAAGTAGTCATAACTGAAGAAAGAAAAAATATCCTCCAAAATGACCCATCTATTAAGTCATTACTACTCATTTTCATTACTTTGTGAAATTATTTTGCCTACTGAATAGTCGTTGTCTCATTTACTTAAGCACCATATAAAAACATCCAATTTTGTTCTCATTCATATATATCGAGGCCACAATACTCTAAAATCACAGACGTAAGCATCTCATACCACTGAATTCAAATTACACAGACTTCTTGAAATTTTTTGATCTTCCCTAATTTTCTTAAAAGAAAAATGACTGACAGCTATTACATTTACTTTCTCAAGTGCTACAAAGTAGCTTAGATTAGAAGAAATGTGTGGGGGAGGAGCGGAGGGGGGAGGGAAATGCCCTAAATCTGTGAAAAGCTTTGATTCACCACTTTGCAAAATCTTCTGCAGTGATTCTACCACACTGGGTGTTTCTCTGGAGCGTCGTCCTAGTGACAACTCGAGGCAGTTTTCCAGGCATTCCTCAGGAATTCTATCAGTCATTTAACACAAAATAACAAACATCCAACAAAACTTGTTTGAATGGAGGTCAGCATAAAACTCATTATGTTGTAGCTAAATCACTATGTTTATAAATGAAGAACTAAAGCTTCCTTTGTCCTTTCCATGTGAAGAAATAAAAGAAAACGAGAGAGTGAGGCTTCAAGTGCTCCCCCTGTTCCAAAAGGCAACAGTAGAAGCCAACTCTCCCACGGAATGGGAACTTACACACAGCTGAGTGTGTCCCCTAATCTCTCACCATGACCAGGAGTAAATTCTTCTGATGGTGGAAGAAGTCAAGAGAAAAAATTACATGTTTTCAGGCACATTCTACCCTGAACTTCACCAGTGCACCTTGCAGTCATCAACCAATAGTGTAAAAAAGCTGCTACCAGCCCAGCTGGGATTTGGGAAAAAGTGATCCAGACTCACTTCACAACATGCTAGCAAGCCCCTAAGTTATCTAGGACAGCTCTTAGGTATTGTTCTGAAAGGTAACGTATAGGGAAATAAGCAGCTCGAAGTTGGTAAAAGAATTTAATTCAATTGGTGGGCTTTGATGACATAAACCATGAAATTGCAGCTTGAGCCATTTTTGAACAGCAGCCACATTTTCATTCAAAAGGTTTATGGCTTTTACTGAGGCATTAACAGCAGTGCCATGGTTAAGGCTTCTCCAATAAGAAGTAGTAAAAAAAAAAAAATCACTGTTTCTCACTTTACGTAAATTTATTCTGCACAATAAATATTTCTTAATCTCATTTTTTGGCAGGCTTGCTTAATAAAAATTTATTTCTAGAATGTGAGCACTTAATGGTGGCTATAGCCTTAGCAAATCCAATAAGGCCAAAACCATAGGTTTCAATCTCAACACTATCAAAGATTGTGTTTTCTTCACTTTACAGAAAAATACCTGGATAAGCAAATTACTCGTATCGGTACAATTAAGCACAGTTAGGATAAGCATCAGGGAAATTCAGACCAACTGAGTTCCAGAAGGCTGGGTTCAGTTTTAAATATTATTCCCTCATCCTTTATATACTGAGTATACACACACAAAGGGACACCCATCAATTAAGTTTCAGTCACAGCCCAGCACATGCAGAATATTGACATTTTAAGACCCTAGCTGCAAACCCTGGCACAGAGATTGCCACTGTTGTTATACCTACAAGAGGACATAGGAAAAGGTAGAGAAAGAAAGAAGATGGGAAAGCACTGAGGCAGGGACGAACAACCAAGAGCCACTTAAGAAGCTAAGAGCAAAAGGAAGGGCCTACGCTCGTTTTCCAACAATACCGAAAGCTTCAGATTTGCAGTTAATGCTTGAAAACTTTAATTCTAGTGCCCTGGACATCAGTCACTTCCCCTCTTGCCTGTGTTTGTCACATGTGCCACAGGGGAGCGTTGAGCAGGAGCAGTTTGAGATGCGCTACGGGGGTTGCAGGTTTTGCCTGCTGTTGAAGCTGGCGGACTAACAGCAAGAAGGCAGTCAGTCACCTTTACTGCAGCGTTGTATAATCACAGAAAACTATCCAAGATTATTGATCAAATAACAGGGTTTGGGTTTTCAGAGCAGTGTACTATTTATATTTAAACATCTCCACCAGCAGAATCTCCATCAACAGAAAAATACAGAACGAAATCATATTTGCAATAAGGCTTCTAATCAACACGGTTAGTAAAAACAGAAGGAAGCTGCACAAAGACAGACAAAACTAATCCATTCCCTATCTCTAGGAGTGACGAGTAGGAGCTACCCTTTTCCTAAACCCAGAGGCAGGACACACACACACACACACTGTAATCCCTTCCTTCTCCCAGCCACCATCAGCTAAAGGTATTTCTGAACCAAAAGTTCTCTCTGGACCACTGCCCATTAGCACTGGTTCACCTCTTCTCCATTAGATGCTCTATTTAACTTTTTAAGCCCCTGTGTGTTTTTCATGTTCACAACATGCCGTGGCAGCAAGCTCCATACCCCAACTGCAGTGTGGGTGAGGGAGGGAAAAGAAAGATGCTTTTCTTTATATTAAAGCCTGCTCCTTCAAATTACACTGGGGAATCATTCATTCTTTTACTTCAGGAGGACATAGTAAATGGACAATGCTTCCTTGGACTTCAGAAATACAAACATAGATTTATATAACTTGATAAACCAGAGGGCTAAAATAGGAGGTTTATTTTAAAAAAAATAAAATTGCTTTCCTCTCTACTGAGAACTTCAGTTTGGTACAACACATTACTTGCAGAATGGTCACAGAAGACAGTATGTGATGTTAGGCAGGGATAATTACAAAAAGCAATGGGGGCAAAGCAATACTTCCCTACTAAAGAGAACTCTATACCTTGATATATACTTTGAAAGGGAGAGAAAACATGACTCACAGGCAGAGTGATTGCTTGGGACTTCAGGGGGTCATTTTTTAAGTGACAGGATGGTTTCAGAAGGCAATTGAAATTCCTTAGGCATCCAGCAAAGCAAGAGTTCTCACAAGTTAACCTTCAAGGATTTATGCATTTTCTTCTCTGAGGAAAATTGCTTCTGGAAGCTTGCATAAAGCCAACATATAGGCAGAACTAATACAGCAAGGCAAGATCAGAAAGGCCAATAATTGCCTCAAGGGATTCTGTGGAGGTGGATATTACTTTAAACGATGTTTCAGATCAAAACAATAAGGTAGTTTTCCAAAAGATGATTTAAAAGATCGTTAAATACTGCTGCTGTTAGTAACCACTTTTTTTTTCCCCTCTAAGACACATATCAAATGAAAGATGTGTTCTTCAGCTATTTGATTTCAGTGGAATGCAGCTCAGTTCAATTATTTTATTTTAATAGGTCTCTTGCTGGTTTTAGTATTCCATTGTTGTCCGATAATATGATCCCACTTCATGAATACTAGACATTTGCAACTGTAGCTTGAGAGACAAATAATGCAGCAATTCCAGCTATTACCTTTTGTTGCCATACTCCTGCTGCACATCCCCCATCACTTCTCTGAACACCCTCAATTCAAAGGCAGAACTAAAAGGCATAAATAGCCTTGGTGGTTGAGTTATTACCATCTTAACTGCGCTGATGAAGCATCATTCTGAGTTCCTCATGCCTTCTGTAAAAGTAAAGGGATGTGGAGACCTGCCCAAATACCACACCACACCCATCAGTGCGTATTTGGAAGGAGAGGACAGAAATTGCAGCTGTCAGTGGGCACAGGGGGTGATCGCGCTCATCTCTGCCTGTCTCTGCACATGCAGTGCCATAGTATCAGCTTTCTGTGTCACTGCTACTTCCAGCAACCTTGTTTTCATGTTAAATATTTGGCACATTGTAAAAAAAAAAAACAACAACAACAAACCAGAGAGTTCCAAATGCGTTTTTTCATTCGCAAAAGCCATTTTATTTTGGGTTTTATGTGTTACCCCATCTCTCCATCTCCTGGGTGAGGGCCACGAGATCCCTTGACTTCATACCTGCACTATACAATGAGGTTAGTTCTGTTTTGCAATAGCTAGTATGTAGTCCTAGTTTCTCAAATGCAAAGCACATCTAAACTAGATTGGAGGAAAGGGGTTCCCCAATTTTCCAATTTTGAGTTAGACACATTTTTTAAAACAGCTGGAAGCAGTAATACTGTTTACTGTTATTATTACAAGAACTGGTTACTTTTAATCTATAAGGCAAGTAACATTTTCTGTAATGGGAAACTCAAATACCAGTACTCTGTTGTTAAGAACGTGTCCTGACAAAGACAAGTGCTGTGGTGGTTTTGGAAACATCCTTTGAATATCAGCTCTTTAGGAAAGTTTCCAGTGGATCACAAGTCTTTCAGCTGTCACTACCCTGACTCTAGAAACAATTTTCTCCTCTCCACCTGGGCTCATGGGACTTAGCCACAGAGATGCTCATGTCACATTTAGACAGGAAGAAAGAGTTGTACAGAAGATGCATCAGTGGAGAGGTGCCATTAAAAGTGACTGCCCTTGGTCTGTTTCCTTCCCACTTGCGGGTATGTGCCCAGGGTGACTACACCCCTTCTCACCCAGTCACTGGGACAGCGGTTGCACTTGTTTGATTGTGCAGTAGACTTAACTAGAACTAACCAGGGAAACACATCATTTTACTTTTCTTGTCCCTGAAAATATTCTGTATTTTCACAATACCTCTTCCTCTACATCTTTTCAGTCAGTGAGCCTAGTGGCGTGCTTGCTCCCAGCAGAAACACCTTGCTCATCACATCACAAGAGCTGGCCGTAAACAACCCAGGAGCCACCTGAGAGCTGAAGCTGTCAGGAAACAGCTTGAGAAGAGAGTTTTCTCTACTTACCATGTTGACGGCATCCTGGTCAAAGGGGTTCCACTCAATATTCTGAGGATAATGGGCCAAAACTTTGGACTTGAAGGTTCTTCTTAAGGGACTCTGGTCAAAATTCTCTCCTGCAACAAAGGAAGAAATAATGACTTGTCAGAAGAGTGAGGTTTCAGAGACAGCTGGCCTGTGCAGTTTTCTTTTACTTTGTTGGGTTTCTCTTTAGTGAAATCTGAAGGGTATTTTCACTCCCAATAGATATACTACTTTTAAACGAGAAACAGAAAAGATGCATGTTCAGCCTGATCTTACCCTCCTTCCCATAAAATCTTACTACAGTTGCAACACAGTTTCCAGCTTCGTACTGATGGCATGGAAATTTATTCTTAAAAGAAAAACTACTGCTGGAATTTTACAGATAAAGACCCCGAAATCACTTGAATTATCTGCCTTCCCCTACAGCTTAAATATCTAGAGATGGCTTTACTTGGATGCTGAAAGAACACTTTCCCCCAAGTTTGTTAGAAACTGTCGTATGGTCAATAAGAAGCATGAGCACCTCTCAGCTATTATAAATTATTAAAGGATTCATTATAGATCTTTTTTATATCACAAATCCTGTGTGAAGGCTAAACATTTTTTTTATATCAAATTTAGAAGACAGGCTTTTTCCACACAAAGAATGCAGCAAGTGTAAAGAGGAAGACTGAAATTAAACTTCAAGCAGAAATGTATCCAGTTATCAGCATACAAACGGTGTATTTCACAGTGCTATTGTTAATGGAGTTTTTACCATTGGATAGTCTACCTTACGCAACACTAATCAAAATAAGAAGTTCTTAAAATCTATTAATTATATTATCACCTAGTACACTTTTCTCAAGTATCAAGTTACTAATTTCAGGCTTCTTGCTTTAAAGGCTACAGGTGGGTATTTCCTGTTCAGTTCCTTTCTCACCTGAGATGAATAGGGTGAAAGCCTTAAGTTCACTATGTGGAATGTTTTTCACAAAACCTCACTTTGCACTTAAAGGTTCCCTTTGGGGCTTCTTAGCGTCTTAGCTCTAAAGACTCTTAGTCTTCTTAGCTCTAAAGGCTGTAGAAAAATTGTTCCTGTAGAAAAAAAAATCCTGTTCCTGTAGAAAAAAAACCCTGTTCCTGTAGAAAAACTAAACTACAAGTTAATAACCTCACTAACCTTCTCTGAAGACAACATGGACTGCAGGAGTGTAATTTGTGCTTCCTGAGTTACACAGGACAGCTCAACCTTTGCACAGCTAACAGCCTCCCAATGATGTTGCAAAATTCACAGTTCAGCAGTTCCCTGAAGTTTTCTGAGGCCACAGCCATTTGGTACATGCCCTCTGCTCCTTGCAAAGCACAGTCGACACAATCATTTGGCTCAGAGTGAATGAATGCAAGGAAATTTCTGTACAAAGTGATACTTGGAAGCAGAGCTTCTCAGTCTTTGCCTGGGTGAGCTTAGGATCTGCAGATAATTGCAGTGAAAACAAGGTAACGGAGAAAAACCCAGTGGCAGTTCACAAGGTAAAAAATTATCCAGGCAAACTTTTAGGAGGATTGAAAGCCATTTGCTGTATGAAGCAAATCGTCAGGGCAGAGTGCAAAACTTGCACTGTCTTTATGGGGCTGCTGTGTCGGGGCCATCGCAGTGGCACCTGCACGACAGAGGCAGCTGGAGGACACGGAGGCAAAGGTCAGGCATTCCTTGAACCAACACCAGCAGCCCACTTGGCCGGGAAGTGGAGGCTCAGGCCGGAGCTCCCCTCCACAAGGATGGGTGCAGGCAGGGGGAAATTCCTTGAGATGCGTGGGTCAGCTCTTGCGCGGCTGCAAGAGCCGCTGCACTGAGTGAGCTGGGGAGCCCTGCGGGGAGAGCTAACCTGCTCTTCCAACAGCACCTGCATTCAGAGAAAGGGTTTAAAAGTCTTTTCTTTCCCAAGACATCTCTGAGTTTTTCAAGATACGGGTATTTTTATACCATGGCTCACTTTTAACACAGAATATAGACATACTGCAACATAATTTTTTTTCTAATGCTATGGCTGTCTCACTTCGTTTTGGTGGGTCACCATGTGGGAGAAAAGCATATAAGATTCTACACAGATATTTTGTGTTTGGGAGGAAACAAGTCGAGATGATGCAGTCATATTTCCTTGGGCAGAAATAAATAGAGATGGTAAGATGTGAGGAACTCTGGCAGGGCGATCCAGCCTGCTTCTGGAATTGCTCGAGGCAAACCAGAAATCCAGCAAAAGCGTATGCATCACAGAAATAATGAAAACTGAATCTATCAGCTAAAAGGGATCAAATTAAAAGACGTGTTGGGGTTTAGCTGATTAGCAAATCACATCTGCCAAGTTGGACCAGATTTGGCACTCGCTGCTATGGCAGTCCAGAGAACAAGCTCTGTTAAGATCCTCTCCGTGCTCAGCTGCAAAGCTCAAACTGAAGTACTCAAAACCAGAGACCATTACTCTATTTCAGAGAACGGCATACTTTGGTCCAGTAATACTTTGCAGAGGCATTAAAGATATAATGTCATCCACTAATTCCTAAAGTGTCACAAAATATAAATTCCAACAAGCAAAACCAGCAAAAATTCTCTCTCCAGGTATGCACTTCAACATACTTGGCAACATTTTCAATTCTTAGCATCAAATAGTAATTAACGTGCTTGCATGATCAAATTGCATGAGATTATTTCCTAATTAGATATTCAATCTTTCTCGTATCTGACAGAGTTTACCTTATAACTGTGAATTAGCAGAAAGGCACATATTTGATGCTAAATTTGTTTGGTTGATTCTACTAAAAGTTCAAAGAGCATCTAGATGACTTTGTTAAGTTCTCCACTGCTAACAGCAAGTGATCACCAGAGTCCAAATTTCTTTCCTTTTTCATGACAAAAATTTACTGTAACCTGATAGATGCTAACTGGGTAATTTGTGTGGCTCAGAGGCACTCATCACCTCTGCAGTTCACTGGTTGAGCTTTTCACAGGTTCTTTGGGGAGCAGTTTTCCACCCTGTGTCACACAAGTGGTGCAAAAAACACCTTTTGCTTGAAAAACAACCCTCACTGATGACAGCCAGCAACTAAATTGATTAATTATCTGGTATTAGCACATAACTGTAAATAGGACTCCAGTAGCAAAGCACATTAATCACATCATTTGCTGTTTCTGACGCCTGTGCTAGCTTAGAGATACCAAAGAAACTGGGTCAGGCTTTGCCCCGTGCGCCGGGTGAGCCCTGCTTCCTGCACACCTAAGACACTTGGCTTCTCAGGGTACGTGCGTGCCTCTGTGCACTTAGATTAATCAGGACAGCAAACTGCCCAGCTTTCACCTAAAAATAACTTCCATGCACACACAGAGGCAGAGGGTTACACACCCTGTGGCTTTACCCCTCTGTCCTGGTGGCACAGCCCAAGCCTGAGGAGAGCGGCTGCCTGGAGCTGGGTGCTGTCCTGCCTTTCACCCACCCTACGGCAGCACTGCCAGAGCCTGGCGGCACGTCAGACTGCTCAGAGAGATTTGGGAAGCAGTCCTGGAAGGCTTCTCCCTGGGAAAATATCCTCCTCTCCTAGTTTGGTGGCTCAATTACTAACTAACACCACTAGATAAAGTTGTACTTCTTTCCAAGTTAGACCAAAAACCTACATCACTAGGGATATAAGTGTGCAGAAGGCCTTGATTTTTTGCTGTTCTTGTTATTAATATCCTTCACCTCACTTTCCCTATAAACCAGCCCCAATCTTGACAGGCAATACTGTGGCAGCATCTGGACTCAGTAAAGGAGAACCAGGCATATTTGCCAATAAACCACGCTAATCATGAAAAACTCAGGCTTTCAATCAGCTTTTGGAAATAGCCAATAACTTGTATGCTGCTGCAAATACATGTGAAGTGGTTTAGATGACAGACATATCCCAAAGCTCTGTTTCTGAAGGATAAGCACTGTTTTAAAAATTTCAGCTTCTCGAAACCAGCAGCAACAATGTCCTAGTAGCAACAAAGTCCTAGTAGGCTGACAACATGGATTCATTTTATCCAGAAAAGTAAATGGCACAGATAACTTACCTTTGTAGAGTCTCTGCAGGGTTTGCATTTTACTACTTCAGTGTTTTTTTAAAAAAATGTAAATTGAAGGGAAAACACAGAGAAAATACAATTTTCTCAACGAATGATCACAAGACAGAAGAGAAGAGCCAAGAAACCACAGTGGAGTGAATCAGCTGGTCATTAGCTCGAAAGGACACGACATCACACCCTCCATACAAAGCTGCCTCCCAGGAACCCAGGCAGGGAAGCTTTTAGAGGAGATCCATAATTTAGGGAAGAAAGAGTGCAAGGAAATGATAAAAAGCAGTCTGCATGTCAGGGTGAAACGTCATCACTTGCACAAACTAGCAGGAAATACCCTAATTCTCACTGAAATGAGACATGGACCATGACAGCCAGCTCCACGCTGACAAGCAGATCAAAGAGAACCACAGGAAGCAAAACCTTCTTGGCAAAGGGATCTGGACTGAGGGGGTACCTGATCTTCTCAGCTTTCAGCCTTTGTAGTTCTGAACTGCTGAGTAACATGTTGCAAATAAAATGTGTTTAGCCGTTATCCTAGGAAAATAGTGAATTTTCTTTAAATCTACTATATGCTTTTAAGCGTTTGCTTGCTAACTTCCCACACAGGATTAGCAAGGCACATTAAAAATGAAGCAAGTATCAAATGTGAATTGAACCCATATTCTAAAATATTAATGGCCAGATAACAGTACTGTGAATACAGACAGAAACATCATATTTGATGTGTGGTAACCATCCATGCAAATGGCACATCTCATAGGGTAAGCTGCCCCTCAGAGGCAAATCAAAAATTTGGTTCTGAAGAAGGGAATCCTTTTGCTTTCAGGATGTTTTCAAAAACTTGTTCAAGTACTTTTCAAAATTACATAAAATGTCTCAGACTGAAATTCCATTTCAATTGGATACTACATCCTGTGTAACTGTACTTTTAAACAACTTGAGCCTTCCCTTTAAAGGCACTTTTTTTAATGGGACACTTAGTTTCAAATCAAAAGCCAATGGTGATGTGATGGATGCTAGATCAAGAAAAATCATGCTAATTTCACTTCAAAATGAAAGAATTTCTCAAAATTACAAAATAAACCTAATCTGTGTTTTAGATGAAGGATGCAATTACTATGGAAGTGCAGCTACAGTTGAGAGGTTGTCAGTTGTGATGGCTTTCATATGAGTGATCATATTAAAAAATTTAGCCATCTTAAATTTTAAGCAGTTCTGTTTTAATTGTCATGGCTATAGAGGCATATACAAATATGTACTAAACAGGCAGAGGCATTCTCCACACACCCTCTCTGGTCCAGGGAATGTGAGCTATCTGTCACTCCTTCCAAGCTCTGGAACGTAGACAGGAATGCTCATGACCACATAAATAAATATATCTTTTATTCCTTTAGAGGAACGTACTGGGAGCACGACTAAGCACAGTGACAACCTCTTTGATAGCTATTTCTAATTAAAAAGTGTTCAGCACATCCAGCTACGTTGTTCCCCTGCAGACTGAGCTTTGTTAAGTGTTGGATAACTGCATGACCCTGCACGAGAAGCAAGTATATGGAACGTGCGAGTGAGAAAACCACGTGGGGACAGTAAAAACAGTGCTTGGCTGAGGGGCAACTAAGGTGTTAATTGATTCTGTGATTCTGTGTAATTGTCAGGTTCAGGAACAGGTTAGTTTAAGTAGTGCAGAAACTCCGCTCTGCTGCTTTTCCTCTGTGCCCCACCAGGACACCAAGGTGGCAGCGGGAGGCTAGTCCTTATGTTCAAGGACATCAACTCAAAGGCATTATTTCCTACCACATATTCTCATAATCTTACAGAGGAGAAGGGAAATTAAATGAAAGGAAGGACTGGGACAAGGCAGACAAAACAGTTTTCAGTCCAAAATTTTACAGTGTGAGTCATCTGTAAGACTGGGGTGGCTTTTTTGGGCTGGTTGGTAAAGGGGGCAGGGTCTAACCTACCTCTTTTGCATGTCAATATGTAAAGGAAATTGGTGGTTCATATTTAAGCAGGAAGCCATAGTGGGGTGCATACCCTATCAGTACAGCTACCTGATTTGGCTTTTTTGAGGGGCATGGTGTGTGTTTAATACTGCTATTTAAATCTAGACTGAAAAAAAATGCTTCCTTGAGCTGTCAGAAACCTTTGGGTCTCTGTAGCAGAACTCAGCGGAGCTGGACTTTCCAGTACCCTCTGTCCACAAATGCACATAACTAAGCCCGGTTGGATTTCTGGAGAAGGATCCTCTAGTACAGTTTCATGCAAGATATTGTTCAGCCCTTTTTAAGCAGACAAAGATATAGCATATCTCATATCCGCCAGCATTACCTGACACCACTAGTGGCTTTTTGTTGGAGAGTGGAAGCACATCTGCCAAGAGAGCTTCAAGAGGTAGAAGAAAATTTATCAGACATTGATTTAAATTAGGTAAAAGAATGAAAAAGTCCACAGGTTTTGGTTTTGAACCCTGACACTTATTTTGATGTAAGAGGAGTTGTAAGACTGAAAATAAAGGGATAGAGAGGGCCTGGTGATTGTTTTGTCCTTAACCCCTCTTTACCTGAAGTTTTGTCTGCTGTATCTGAGCTCTTGCCATGGAGATCTGCTTCTAGCCATTTGTACAAGACTACACAACATAACAAACAGAGATAAAAAAAAAGCAAGTATGAACAAAATGAAGAGACGTACAAATGTACTGGGGAAGGGAAAAATGTAAAACGGACATTAAACACTCCCCCCTGCAACCTCTGTTCCCCCCACCACTGGCAAAGGGTAAATTCACGTAACAAATAAAACCCTCTATGACTGTATTACTATAAAGGTGTTGAACACAATGACATTGTAGAAATACTTGTCAAAATTAGTAACACGATTAAATTCTCAGTACTTCAAACAGCGTGCTGCTCAACAGCTTCCATGCTATAAAAGAAATCCTTGTTCATGTACTGAGCCATTCCGGAGTCTGTGAAACTCAGCAGGGAAAAAATACCAGTTCTTGAACTGGTGTTGAACTACACTCAATAAGTTTTCTTTAGTATAAAACCATTAGCTATGTCATTACACCTTCAACACTGTACTGTATGCCATTTTCAGGACTTAGTGAAGTTACCTAATAGTTCTATTCCTCATTTCTGTGTCATAATAGGGTGTTTTTAGACTAAAATTTCAACAAATAAGCTATGTTTAGAACTTGGGTGAACAATTTTAATTTCTGCCAGTAACAGCCACCTCAGTAGGCAGCTCTAATGAAAGAGCTTCCTAACTAGCATGTCTGAGGTTTCTTCCAGCTGGTTTGCTCCCCTCCTGCAGAAAAACAAAAATGTTTGCACAGACACTATGGCATTTCTTCACCGAAAAAGTCCCATCTGTACACTATGCAAAGGCATTACACAATCTTCCTCCAGTTAAATCTATTTTTATAAACCCGAGGCATATATTAAAGCTGCAATACCATTGACCTCTCTAGTCACCCAGTTTCTAGGTGTAAATTCAGGGTATTTCCACCATGACCTCCTACTTGATCTGTTAATCCAGGCATCAGTTCAGAGGACACAGATAATTCTGCCAAGGCTGTATTTTCTAGGAAGGCAGCCCTCAGCAGAGGGCACAGAAGTTCCTCCAATAAAGATTTTTAGATCTGAATTTGTACCTTAGGATAATTTTCTCATTTCTTCAGGAAGCAACTGAAAATACATAATGCACATTCAAATCTGCAGGATGATGTTTTTCCACTCCAGGTGTCTTAAGCTATTTCATTCTACTTTCAAGCCATTTGAACTAAAGAGTTGCATGAATATTTAAATTAAAGGAAACAAAACAAACAATTGCCAAAGCTGGAGACTCCCCTTGCTAACAGCCCATATCCACACTGCCCTGACAAGCCCTTACAAGCCTCTGTTAGGCTGCCCTCCCCAAAAAGTCCTTTACAACATTATCATTCAAAGGGAATTTGGCACAGAGCTTCCACAGATTTAGCCACCACTTATTATGTAAAAACTCCTGCACAAGAAGTCAAATGACAGACCACTGACAACAGTGATATAAACAATGAAAACAATTCTACAGCCTAATTCTTTATACAAACAAAATATAATGACATACGTCTATTTCCATGAAGTAATTGCACTTTAAAAAGGCTCAGTATTTAAAAAAATCCTTTTTGAAAAGGATATTTGTTGACCTAAAAGAGTTATCACACAAGTTCAAATAAAGAGAAAAAAACTCTAACACGAGCAGTTTAGTTTGCCATCATCCCTTTCTCTGACCTACAGAGTAACAT
The DNA here is from genome assembly GCF_000703405.1 of Apaloderma vittatum. Taxonomy (NCBI): domain Eukaryota; kingdom Metazoa; phylum Chordata; class Aves; order Trogoniformes; family Trogonidae; genus Apaloderma; species Apaloderma vittatum. The sequence continues at coordinate 45,678 of NW_009715689.1, read as the reverse complement.
TATACAGCACCAACACTGCTAGATTCCTAAAATAGCCCCAGGTCTCAGCTGCCAACAGACCACGGACATCCCACTACACTAGGAAATAAGTATGAACTACACCATCCCTTCCACGTAAAATTGCATCATAATATTGTCAAATAAAAAAAAAATAATAATGGCTTGAATTATGTCAATTTATATGATTTTTTGCAGTGTGTGTGCTTTAATAAACAGATACTCAAGGCACGGTGCTCCTACACGATGACCTTGGAGTCTGCCCTCAAAGGCTGGAACATATTAGGAGGAAACAGTGGAGCGGGTATAAAACTGGATCTATATTTATAACTACAGGGAATTATGTATACTTTGAGCCTTTATTTTCTCTAGAAATCAAGGTAGGCGGAATTCACTCATACCATTTATACTGCCACAGACAGCATGGTCTCCCAATCCACTGCTGGGTAGTATACAGAAAGCACATACCCTGCCAATCCTCAGTCTATCCTCTTTATATACAGCAACGGACACGTGTTTTTTCCATTGCATTTTTATATTCAAATCTACTGTTCATTTTGAATACCTGACATGGAATGAACGAATATTTTTACTAACAGAAAACCATTCGAGCAATAATTAAAAGTTCATTTAAATTTAAGTTTCATGCATTATCATTCTTAAACCTGCTAGCCTTTTGGTGAGGTATGTAGCAAATGAGCAATGTACAAAACACCATATGAAGACAAAGGGTTTGAAACTCTTCTCTCAGTTCCCAGTACAACATTAACCATGGCAGAGCAAAAAACATTCAAGCAAGAGCAAGACACCAGCTGAAGGTCCTTAAACACTGCAGGATGCCAAAGCCCGTCCGGAGAGCAGATCCCGAGCTTTGGAGCAACAGGCACCTGAGTGCAGGTTTGGGCTGAACTGCCAAGGAAGTGAAGGAATTTTAGATGTTGTCATGTCCTCCACAAAGTTTGGATGGCTTCCTGCCCATTGCAACTCCTCTTCTCATGTGTCCACTTCATCTCGTGGACTGAACGTGGAATGAGGTATCCAGTCACGGTTTTTGCACAGGGGCCCTTTCACGCTCGTGCTTTCTACTCATTTATAAGGGCAGGATTGAGTTCAAATGCATCCGATTTCTGTGCTAAAACATGACACGGCATTCTCAGGCTGGCTTTGGAAACAGGCACTCACGGCCACTGTTGTGAATTCAGATGAATCGAAAAGCAGGTTTTGCTCTCGGCTCCACTGGGAGAGAGGTAGTACAAGAGGCTCCTCTCAAGATCTGCTTTATATAGTTGGTATTTCTGGAGATGAGAAAAGGAAACAAACAAAAAACCCCACCCACAAAGAAACAGAACTTGTCATCCTAAAGATTCCTGTATTATCACCGTTTAGGTTTGTATGCAAGAATGCAGGAAAGAAAAGGGCATTTTTCAGTAGATTTTGTTGTCTTTTTCTTTTAGTACAAGAACAATCAGCTTTATTTTTACAATTACAGTGCATTCAGTTATCTTTTAAACTAGGCTGCATTAAGATAGATTTTCTCAAACCCTCTGCAATGCACATAACCACACACCAATATGAGTCTCCCTTGACTCATCAGGATGGCCAGTTTCAGGTGTTTTGTTACTTGAAGTTAGAAACAGTTTCACCAAAGCTGAGTTTATACAACAGAGTGGGAATAAATTCAGTGCTAACACCTTCTGCCACCCTAATTAGGCTCGGCTTGAAAATCAGTACAAGAAAAGAAAGAAGCTTAATTTGGCCTGGACTATTTTCAGCACTAATCAACTTTGACATAAACAGAGCACAACCATGTCCATCCCGCAGCTTGAACAGTCAGCTATGCCTGAGCTATGCCTGATGTGGGGTTTTGTTTTTTAACATCTTTCTTTTTTACCCATTTCATACTAATTTAATTGGACAACTGGTTTTACCAGTGGGGCAAGAGGAGGACTTGGAGAGGGTGGACCCAGAATTAGCTCCCCACTGCACTTTTTTTTTGCATACTCTTTACGAGCGAAGAGCCACAGCAAGGCAGTGCTTGCCTGCCGAGGGCTGCAGCTGCTAAGCTTTATGAAAACTTAGTTGTGTGTGGTTTTGACGGGAAAAGGGTCTGGCAAAGAAAGAACTTTGCTTCTTGTAGTCAGGAAAGCTCTTTCATTGGCATGAAGTAGAAACACTTCCTTGTGTAGCACAAACTGATTTTGTTTAGGGGTTTTTGAGAAACTGCTCTTTAAGTTGCTGCCAATAAAAGATTGTCCTTATGACAGTCTCCAAGAGCCAGTCTTCCGCCAGTTTTCAACAACTGAATCCTTTTAGGAAGAAGAAAAGACAAAAACTTTCTGCACACTGAAAAGTCACAAGAACCCACAGGCAAGCCTTGAAGTTACCACAGCTCTTGGATGGAGAAGGGTGGTGAGAAGGAATGAAGACGCCAGCGGACAAGGATCCACACAGTCCTTACAGTTGATACTTCCAACTTAAGAGCTACCCAAAAAACCATTCCAAGTTGGAGATTGCTCTCAGCTGGTTCAAGCCAGCTGAGATCAGGATATTGCTGCAAATATGGAAATGCTTCTACTGTGGACGAATCTGCCACTGAAGGAACAAGACATTTATAACAACATGTTGGATGATGCAGTTTTTATTAGCTTTGAAAAAGCAACAATGGAGATATGTCAACTGAAAGTGCTAGAACATTGTTAGGAAGCAAAAACATCATTGCATTGAAAGAAAAATCAGTCTTTGTAATTATTCCACTAAAATACCTCTTCTGACATGAACACCTTTGCAAGAACCTACATGCCTTGATCAACACCATCTGCATTTAGAAACTGAAAAAACAGGCTGCTGCCAGTGAGTTTACACAAGGGATCATTAAGAAGCTATCAGTGCACAATAACTGCACATCTAAGCCACATGAAAAAAATATTCTTTATGCTTAAGTAAACCTTGACTAGTTTGATGCAGCTTTAGGTTTTTTCATTGTAGCAGAGCTCTATACATTTCAGACAAAGCATAATAAAAAGCATAATCATGCCTGCTTTCTCAATAACCTAGCCTCTAACCCCAGGATACACCTCTTCCACTGTCATCAACAAGATCTTTCAAAGAACACAGGTAAAGGGGTCAGTGCAAAGAGCTCTTTATTTTAGAAGTCTCTCCTTTGCCAAAGCCCAGCAATGAAAATCAGTGTCTTGCCCTCCCATCCTCAAATTTCCACTGCCACTCCAGTAAAAACCCCTCCAAAGAGCCGTAGATACCCATGTAAAAACCATACATGCTTCAGATATGTTTTTAGATCCTAAAGGTAAAAAAACCTGTGGACAGTCACAGAATGGAACAGAGAACATTTCCTGGCCTGAAACAGGGTTGAAAAGAGCCAGTGGGAGTCTGAAAGAGGAGCTGGAGAGGTGCACAAAAAAGGAGAGTAAGAACTTGGGAGTCCACTTTCACACAAACTGCATATTTTGCCTATTATTTTGGTGCCCTGCTAGTAGAAATTGAAGCAGCAGAGAACAGAGATCTAAAATTAACCCTAAAATTACTTGCCGTTTAAGCAAATGTTTCCTCTTTACCACTAATCCACTAATCTTTCAGTGCCTGGATGCCAGGGGTAATTGGCATGCTAAAAACACATAGGTAGAAGGCATGTAATTGCTGCTCTAATTTTTTAATAAGCGTGAGATGTCACCAACTAAAGAGCGGCTACTTCAAAACCAAGGCATTCAGAGCCACCCCAAAAAGACATAAGAGCCCTCGTGGCCATCACACGCAACTCCTGTTATTTCTGCTTGAGATACGATACAGTATTTTACACCACCCTTCCACGCAAAGGGGAATTTTATGGAGTTAAACTGAATGCTTCATGTAATGGAGCAAGACATACCATGCCATTTCTGAGACCTCAAAAACTGTTTGAGGATACATTAGAAATGCAGTATTTTACACTGAGCAGATCGAGGCTGATTAGGCATGGACTGCACTGTCGCTGGATGTGCTTTAGTACCTGTGGTCTGAGAGGTTTAATAAATGCAGGGAAGTGCATGCAAAAGGAAACAGAATTAAAAAATGTATGCCTACAGCAACACAACTGTGAAAATGATGGTGCCTTGGTGTGGCAAGGTGGGACAGCTAAATCTGAAACAGAAAATGAGAGCATCATCATTTTGCCTGGACAAAGTTGTTCCTCCTTCAATTTAAGACAGGAAAGAGTTGTTTATGGTGCATAAGGATGGGTTTCCGTAGTGTCCACTCACATTCCCTATAAAGCCTACCAACTAAAGACTATTATTCTATATAAGAAAGAGCACACATAGAATGTATTCACAACCATGTATACATGCACGCTCCCTCTCTCCCAAAGGGAGGAAACTGGCAGGAACGCTCCGTTACAGGTTCAAAAGCTGCTCCTTGCACACAGGACTCATCCCAGCTCCACTAAATGGCTCAGGCAACAAGAGATATGGTCCTCAAACCCAGACACCAGCTGGCTTGTAATTCCTCACAGCATTGCAGCAGCATCAGGAGTTCCTGCATCTCTCCCATGGGATTAGAATTCCCCTCTCAAATCAGACAGGATACACACATGCCAGATTAAAGAGACGCAAGCATTTACATATCTCTTTAGAGTCTGACAGGTTTCTGGTGATTTATTCTGCAACAGGCAAACATACCGAGAGCATCCCTGATGAATACCTCCTCAATGCAAAGGTTAACAGGTCTTGTGCTTTAGATTAAACATTTACATCAAGGTAGAAATTTTATTCTGGTACTTACATAGGAAGCACACACACCATTAAAGCCATAAACTAAATATTAGTGGCAACAAATGATGCAGATCTGAGCAGTTACACAGCTGTTCGCAATAAGCTAAGCAGAGGAGAGCTAAGCACAAGTATTATTGATATTCACTTAAACAAAACCTGCAGTTTTATTATCACAGTGAAAAAAAATACCTTCTTGTAAAGGGCTGTAAGATGATTCACTAATATTAGATTACCACAGACTATAATGAATATTTCAACGGCTTCACACATATACAGCACATCAGTCCAATGGGGCTGGTTTCCAAGTCATCACAAGAATAGGATATTCATGTGCGGAACAGAATTCCCCTTTGAAATCATAAATTCTATGTATGTACCTAAGATTAAAGCAATCTGAGCAGTCACATACAACCTACAGCTGCAAATTCAAGGGCTGTGAAAGAATTACAAAACATTCAAACTTCTAGCTGAGCTTATCTATAAGCCAAAACAACAAAGCTTCCAAAATATACTCCTTTTGCCTCTGAAAAGGCTGCTTGTTAAAGTAGGACTCCATCAGGGCCTTTGAATTCAGCAAGGTTTATTCTCTTTTTATACGAATATGACATCCTAAATGTGATTTAATACAGAAACATGAAACTTCAACCTGAATCTGTACTTTGTGGCATCAGAATATCAATTTATAAACAGCCTGAGGAGCTGCTTGTTCTGTTGGTGCTTTTGGTTAACCTCTTCCCAAATTAGTCCTTCCCCAAAGGAATATCCTTTCGCCACCTGCACCAGGGATCTGAACTCTTTGGTGTGTTTATCCAGGTGTCTTCCTCACCTTTGCTGCTCCCAGGAGCAGGTGCTTCCCAGCAAAACTGGTTTAGGCTGCAGGTCAGCACCAAGCCCTATTTCATTCAGGTCAGTAACACTTTCCACTCTGCAGGGAGCATGGAGGATACACTTGTAATAGTCCTCCAAGGGCACCAGCTCCACATCACCTTCCCACCTCTCCATTCCTTCCTCCACGTCTACAGACACAGGATTTTCATGCAGCCTGCAGGAATAGATCTTGAGCAGCTGGTCTTAACGGCAGCAAAACCCAAGCCTTGTAACGGGTACAGCTCCTTCTCCAGTTTAGATCAGAGTGCAATCGCCCTACTCAAAAGGTAACACACAGACTCAGGTGACTCCGCAACAGTCAGCCAGGAGGTGCAGAGGTCTGCACTTTCTTAGGCAAACGACAACATTGCTCCATCCTCCTGAACTGTCAGGGCACAGCGGAGAAGCCATGCAGTCAACACTGTCTAAAATAACGTATGTTTCCTCAGCCTTTTTAGTTTCTGCTTTGAAAATGCGTAAAAGCACTTACTTCAACAGGTGTTCTGTCCTTTCCATAACCTGCCTTTTACTTAGTATCTTGGAAATAGTGCTCTTTTGAGATAGATTGTATCCTTTATGATCCTAGTTTAATTCACAAAATAACACAAAGCTTTGCAAATGTCCCCAAAAGAAAATTTCCACAGTGGCTTCTGAAAACAATCTACACTTGTAAGTAGCAGAAAAATCAGGGGAGAAAAGTCGCCTGAGTTCCTTAACCTCAGTGACCACAGTAGAAAAAAGCTGCAATGGATTATTTCTTAACATCAAGCCCCTGCCACCTCAGTCCCACACAATTGCCAGGTTGTAACTTGGTCGTTACTACTCATCTGCAGCACTGCCTTTGGTGAGCACCAGGCTGGCGGCCCACCGGGCAAGTGCTCCATGAAGCTGCTGATGCCCAAAAGTGACAGCAGCACTTCAGGAACAACAAACAGCTCCTGACTCCACCTCTCACCTCTCCTTATTCCCAGGCCCACACCCAAGCTCTTGGTTCACTAGCTCAGTCGTTTCTAATGGGGAACTGCATTCATCAGTGAGCTGAGCCAGCTGAAGGTTACCTGGGGGAGGGATGGAGGGATGAAGAAGAGAGGGGCAAGTGCTGCTTTCTGTCCCCCAGATGGATTCATCTTTCCATCCAATTCACTGCATGTGTGCAAAAACTATGGGAGAGTGGGAAATTGTAAGTGAAGGTGAGCATGAGAAAGAAGGACTGCACATGCTGGCACTTCTACTCAGAATAGGGGAATATATTAAAAAAACACAGCACCTCAAAAACAAACAAACAAAAAAACCCTAGCTGCACATCTATAGAATGAACTTCTAAGCACTAGCCCATCCAGCTCATAAAGAGTACAGGGAAAGCTAGGCAATACAATAGTAATGCACTACAGCAAGAAGCATAAATTTGTGTGCGCGCATGGTTTTTACATATTGTACAATTTAAACAACTTTAAGTAGAAGAAAAGCTTTTGACCACAGCTTCTTTTCCCAGCATTATTCAGAAAGTAAAACTCCCAAGTCGGATCATGAGCTTGGAAACTGCATTTCAAGTCTAGTCAGACAGACATTTGAAGTCCAAGCTCTCCCCTTCTTCAGATCCCTTGTCTACGCAAGCTGGATACATTCAAAACTTGAAATCCATGCATGGGCCTTAAGATGGAGAAAGGAGCTGCACCAGGTCGAATTTTCCTGAAGAGCCCTTCTCCTGGAAAATGAATAATTAATTCCCTGACAACCAGAGCAGCTTTGCGCTTCATGCCGAGGATGCCCCGAGGCAGAAGAGGCAGCAGTGCACTGCAGGCTGCTCCAGCTCCTCCAGGGCCAGCTCGGGAGTTGCTGCAGGGAAAACCTACACTGTGAAAAAGGAGTTTTCCAGCTGAGGCATCACGCAGACAAGCTCAACAGGATTTCAGCCTTTTTAAAGCTAATTTAGTTCCTTTACAGCCTCAACTCTAGAACACCAAGGTTCTGGCATTTCTGGTCTATAAGACAGATTTTTTCCTGTCTCAGAAATGCTACCTGTTGCTCCCTCTCCCGTCTTTTCACAAATTCAAAAAGGTCACCAAACACAAAAACTTCCTTTTAGTAGATGTACGGAAAACCATGGTGCCGGAGGTCAGTGTTCACAAAGACGACAGAGAAGTCTTAGTTTATCCGAATAAAGAGAGAGTTCACCATGGTCTATGATTCTATGAAATAAAGTGAAGGAAACAAAAGTGAAGGTTGCCAAGTCTCAAATTGTCAGAGGACGCAGCCTCCTTTTATCTTAATTTTCCAGCCACATGAAACCCTCTCCCTTTCCCCACTGGCTGAGGTACTCGTGAGGCACAGACTTCCTGATCTGCCTGTTTCAGGTTCCCCCTTAACATGTACCCCCCTTAACAACACACATCACGTGTTTCATTAACTCCAACTTTATGCCGCCCAGGGCAGAGAAGTAAATACTCATAGGCTTATTAAGCCTGCACCCTCTTTCTTAAAAGTTCAAAAGTTTAGAGTATCCTTGCTGTTGACTTAATTAACAGCCCTAATGGTCAAGGTGTCTATCTTCTTCTTACAGACTGTATTCTTCTCCCTCATTTGCGAAGGACACTCTTCTCTTTGTTCCATCACTTAAGTGTAAAAACACTCCTCTTTGTTTTACATTTGTAAAGATACTCTCTTCATTCTCCTTTCATAGACAATCAGGACATCTGGAGTTTTGTACAAGGATGGTGAGTCAAAAAAAAGGGAAAAAGAAAATCCCACAAAACTAAGGAAACATTGGTTTAACATTATATGTGCAAACTCTGTTAGAAATCAAGAAACTGAGACCTGGACAGGAAGGGACCCCTGGACATAATGATCAAGCAGGAGAGTATGGGTAGGCAGGTAAGACCTCGGACCACAGCACTAGCCATCACAGGGTGCATCAAATCCCTTCCATATTTGTCAGGACATGGGATCTGTTCAACAGATTCACAGAGATGGTCTCGCTGCTCTCTCCTGAAAGCCAGATTGTCATCACCAAGGTAGGAGTGAAATCGTTCCAGCATCCCTTTAGCTGCCATCTGCACTCCCACAGGGAGGGGGCTCAAACTTGTCAAATGCCTTGAATTAAAAAAAAAAAAAATCCTGCATTAGTAATGGCAAGAGGTGGCAATTTCAGAATAACAGCCTGAAGCCACTGGCCAAGAGCAGAGCACACTTTCATGATTAAGCACGAAAAACAGGCACCCAGAAGCCAAGTTGCTTTTGAAGATCCAGAGACTAATAGACTCTGAAAATGCAGTAATTTGTTTAGGAAAAAATATCAGTCTTTAAGGATAGAAGATAAAAGGGAAATTCTATAACCCTAACACCAGTTTCTGCTACTAGCCCTCCCTCCTCTAAACAGCTATTTTCAGTACTTTT
>NW_009715689.1:15326-36627 GCF_000703405.1 Apaloderma vittatum | reverse complement strand
TTTATGGAAAGAATGAGATGTATCATTAGCATGAATACAGCAGGTAAGATACTGCTAGAGGATGACTAAGGAAAAAGAAAAGGAGAAACCTGAGAGGAGGTGTGCTCAGCACTGCACAGTCCACTTCACCCTGAGGTGTGCAACGACAGAGAAATGAGGCCAGATCCTGCCCAGTGGGCAGAGCTCCCGCACCAGCTGGGTTCCTCTCATCCAGGACTGGCAAAAAAACCCCCACAGATCCATAACAAAACATCACTACTGAAAAAAAAATAAAATAAAATCCGAGATACTGGAGATAGAGAGGTTCATACGTATTTTCCACACACGTATGTGGGGACCAACCATTTCAATGACTGTTCAAGGATGTGTACTAGAGGCTCCTTTGAAAACCCATCCATTTCTCTTAGCATCTAGCTGGATACCAAGTTTTCAAAGAATTAGGGGGCTTTTTGTTTGTTTGCTGGTGTTTTGTTAGTTTTTTTTAAGAAAAAAACAAATGACCTTTTACTCCTGCTTAAGAGTATCCCTCAAACCATTTCACCTACCTTCAGGAAAGCCGTGTTTCAAAAAGCACTGCTGGTAGCTGGAGTCTTGCTGAGATCTCCACTGGTGCTATCTCAAGTATGAGTAAGCACAAGGCAAGGATGGGGACTTTGGCCCCTTCTTCACAGAGGCCTGAAGGGGCAGTGATGAGAGTGCTCAGAGGGCTGCTCTGATCCTGGGACACCGTTCATTCATCTCAGACAGGTTTGTTGTTAACGATTTTTCCCTAAGAAGGAGGATTTCTTACATTGCATGGCTTATAATTAATTGGGACATCTTAGACCAGAAGGTCTGCTTACTCCCCCTTAAATGAGCTTCCTAAACAACAAAAAACATGTGGCAGGGGCACGGTTCAAAAGTTCATCTGGGCTGAGCTTTGCACTGGAAAACAGTTTTGGCACGTAAATTTAGGCAGGTGCAGATTTACCTAGAGGTTTAGGAGGCCTAAAGGGTGTTTCGTAGCATGGATGTGCTTGCTGTGGATAATACAAGAGCACACCCATTTTTTTGGTGGTTACACAGTGAATTGTTATAGCTACATTCAGAGAAGGGATGACTAATGCTGAGCAGATACACAAACAGACAGACCCCTAACAGAGGAAGCTAAAGAATTTTAGGTGTAGGATCATCCAAAACATGTACCTGTGAAAGCAGGGGGATCAGAATAAGGAGGTCAGAAAGGACCTCTGGAGGTCATCTGCTCCATGCCCCCATCCAAAGCAGGGTTGACTTCAAAGCCAAACCATGGTGCTCAGGAGTAAGACAAGAGTAATTTTTGAGATAAAATTCAGTAGCTGTAGGAAGGGGAAAGCAAAGTCAGACATCAACATTTCAGCATCTTCAGAACAAAAAGCGGAAGTTGAGAAGTCTCTGATTTAATGCTTTCAGTGCAAACCAGGAGGCACTCTCAAACCTGCAGTGTAGCAAGCTGGCAGGAAAACTGACTGAGAGGAATGAGAACTATGAATCATCCCTTGCCAAGCCTCAGGTCTTCTCTCAGAAATACTTCCACCCTCTAGCCTTCATGCTGTTTTGTACTAACACATCTATTACAGTATAACTAGCTGCAGCATCACTAACATCACCTTTTGGCTGGAGATCACACACTGAACTTATTCATTCCCTGCCATCTTGCCTCTCCATGAGAAGAAAGCACAGCCTGCTCAAAGGCATCACTTGTATCTCCTGGGTATTACAGCTCCATGGACACTGCACCTTCTCCTGGTTTTCACACTTATGGCCATAGACAGCAAATCATGCCAATTTCTTACTGTGGAGCCACTCTTTTTTAGCAGTTGGCTAGGGACTTTCACAACAACAAGGCCCAAGAAAAACACCTCATATAGTTTCAATGCCTTTCCTAGCACAGCTGCATCCCAGGCAGGACTTAGGCTAATCCTTCCTGAACAGCCTTGTTGCTCTTGCCTTGCTACAGGGCAGCCTGCCATGGCCCTCCTGACATCAGTTTAATGCTGATTAGTCCCGACACAATTCTGGGTTCAGGCTTCCTGCCAGGCAAGGGAATGAACAAAATTGGTTTGCACACAGACCAGACGACAGCTGCAGTCACTCCAGCTCAAATCTGTTGAATAAGGACCCTTTTCTTGTTTACTAAGACGAGGCTAAATTAGCCCAGCATGAGACAGAAGGACAGAGCAAATCCTAAAAGCCAGTGATGCCAACCAACCTGGCTCTGAAGTGCAACATGCGACTTGGTCAGGTCCCATCACTTGGGCTCCAATAAGCCATGGGGGAAGGGTAAGCTTTGTGTAAAGTGAACTCCTCGGCCCAGGTAAAAGTTGTAAAAAGAAGGGATTTGGGGTGTGCGTGGGCAGGGGGAAGATTACAGGCGGAACGCCCTCAGGTTTTTTTTCAGAGACAGAGAGAGATAGTCAATGCACACTTTACTTGGAGCATATTTTTCCCCATCTTGTTCCTCTGGCTTGATGAAGAGAGAAGACTTCAGCCTTCATAAGCTCCTCAGCCCCTCAGTGCACTTCAGGCAGTAGCAGGCCCTAATCTCACCACCACTTTTCCTTCCTCTTCTGATTTTCTCCTATGCTGAAAGACTGGAATCAATGTGCATTTACTCAGCTCACTTGTTTGCATTATGGTATTGGGCAGCACTATAAAGCTTATCGGACACACAAACATCTCCAAAGCAAAACTCAATATGCTTTCTGAAGTCATTCTGGTATATATTTAAGGACAGTCTCTAGGTGCAAAACCATATAATGTTCAGGCCATAGAATGTAACTAAAATTAGGATGTATCAAGACAGAAAGATTCATTTAGATGATTGCTGCTCTTGGTTTAGAGATGGAGAGAGAGGGAAAGAAGAAAGAGTCAATAAAGGTTTAATCTGAAGAGAAACAAGTAAGTTTTTTTTTACAAGGTGCTTATATACTCCTTATTCACCTGTTCTCTGGTTTGGCTAAAAATATATTACATATAGCTGCAGAAGTTGCCTGAATAGCAAGAGGTTAAAGGGATGCTTTTTGTTTTTTGATGTGGTCTGAAGAGAAATCTCTGTCCTCACTTAAGCATACTCTTCCTTGTTCCCCTCCTTGTTGGGGAGCACCTTGGGCTACTACAGCCTGGCTCACCACCCTCAGATATGCTTTAAAGAACATCTGCAATGCTATGCAAGTTTCTAAAATAAGATGCCCTTATCAGCATGCCGCCAGTAAGTACCTGTATACCAGTATTAGTTATGATGCTTGTTTTTAAAATGCAGAAGGTATCCTGTTTGGAAGGTTTACTGCTCAGGTATGATCTATTGATTTGATCTGAAGCATCACCTCTGTTTGCAGAATGATGCACAGATCTCTTGACATGAATTACAGAATCCATTACCTTCCCATAGGCATCACATGCACAGAGGCAACACTTGCACGTGAACTGCCTTCACAAACTTATTGTCAGCAAAGCTGGTATTACTCAGGCTCTTACAAAATGGATTTGATGGAAAAGTAACACTGCTGAGCTCTCTATTCTTTGCAAAACTTTAAATCCATATCCAAAAGGGGATACACTAACACATAAGGTTTTTCCTTAAAAAAATAAAAAACAAGAAAAAAAAGCCTGGATTTTGGCACTTGCAGGATTGGCTTCTCACTGATTGGGGTCTTATGGATTTGTTAAGTAACTCCTTCATGGGCCTGGAAATTCCTTGGGGACCTCCAGCTCTGCAGGATGCTCCTTCCCATCATGTTTCCTCCCTCAGCCACCAGAGACAAAGCTCCTGCCCACACCAGCTACACTTCGGGCACCACTTTGCCTGGTTTCTAGTCTCTGCACAGCCTGATCCACCAAGCACATTTCAAGGGGTTTAAAAGCATAGTATCCTCACAAAATGCAGGTGTACTTTATTTCTAAGGGAATAGCAAGCGTCTGCTTTAACATGACTTAAGAGCTAGAACACTTGCCTTCAGGCACGAAAAATTAGTTCAGTTCAGGGTGTTTTGGATTGCTGGAGTGGGAAGAGACTGGTTCTAAACTCTCCCACCTCCTAGAAGAGGTGGTATCAACTAAAAATGGCTTAATGCACCAAAAAAAGAAAGAAAGAAAAAAAAAGTGCATCATTAATACATTGGAAAGAGACAGGCAAGAATGATCTCAAACATAATCCAGTGGTCTGGATTTTCAGTCAAGTGCATGAACATTCCTCAGTTCTGCTCCCTGCCCAGCTCCACATACATGAGGATCCTCCTAACCCACCCTTAAATAAGTGAGAGAGCAGGGAATAGCATCCAGAGAGCTGTGGAGAAGGCTCTGGGTGCTATCTCCCAAGAAAAGTTTCTAGCCAACAAAGGAGATGCCAACAACTAAAGGCATCTAAAGAAAAATATTCCTTATTTTAGGTTTACTTCATATGTCACTTTAAAGACTCCAGAAGAGCCATATACCATTTTAATTAAAGTCCATTAAAAAAAAAAAAAAAAGCACTTTGTTTTCCTGTTAATGGAATTTGGTCCCATATGTCCTTGAAGAGCAGAAAGAGCAAGGAAAGAAAAAACTAATTTCTCAGTTCATTTTGCTCAAGACCATCAGAAGGAGGGGTGAGGTAGGGGAAAGAAAATTGTGCTTTTGAAAGAAAAGAAAATGCACTAATTAACCTTTCTTATATGTTTATTAGTGGCTAAAGAACTTCTGCTTCACATATACTAAACATAACTGAGTAAAACCACTAAGCTTAATCAATTTCTTTTCTTACATCCTCCTAATTTATTTTTTTTTAAAAGTCCCTCCTTTTTGCTTAGGCGACAACTGTAGCACCTTGACTAAAAAGGTAGTACTTTTCTCCCCTTCATGAAGAAGAAGTAAAGCACGTGCCTGGAGGACACTGACAGCTATCTTTGGCAATGAACAGCATCTTCCAACTACCTGTGTACCTGCAGGAGAAGAAGGCATGTCACCCTTCAGAGGGCAGAGTAGGGCTCTCACTATCACAAGAAGGTTGCCAGAGCTACTAGCTTCTGCTTCATTATTCCTGCGAGCAACTCCCATAGAAATCCTGCGAAAGGAAGGAATTTCACTCTATTCTCTGCTAGTCCACCTTAGAGCTAAATCTTGTCCAGTAGCAAAACAGAGGGAATTGATATTTCTCAGTAGTTCTGAGTGTCTAGATGTAGACTAAAAGAATTTTGCATTTAAAGCCATTTGGGGAACTTAGTGCAGAAGGACCTAGCCATGCAGAAAACAGCCTCAGGTCACAATCTGAACATCTTTCCCTTCTTGGCCGTTCAATAGACAGCTTTTCCACACAGATAAAAGAAAAAAATAATCAGTCTTACTGATGAAAAGAAAAAATCAAACTTTGTTAAAAGAGAAAAACGGACACAGAAGGGGAGAGGGAAGCACAGAGTGAGCTTTCATATGTCTATATATTGACAAGACAGAAGTGTTACTAATTTAAATTCAGAATTTATTCATGCAGTTAACAGCTTCTCTGAAGTTCCCCATTTTATCTCCCAGACTTACTGTGTTTACATATAGATAACCATATCAAAGACTGAAGGAGATTTTAAGCTTCTCAAGATGAACACCAATAAACCACTAGCTTCTGGAACTATCATTTCACTTGCCTGCACATAGCAGACTGGGGAGAAAGGCCAGTCTCTTAGCAGCCAACAATCCTCACTAAATAGTTCACTGCATTTACCACTGGAGAGTTATTTGCTGCACCAACACTGTAAATTCACCTTCACTAAAGCATTATTACAGATAAGGCTCAGCAGAAGTCTCAGATCCTGCAGGAGACAAGCAGTGCATTCCTTGTTCTCTTTCAGAGAAGAGGCACTCAAACGAGCGTCTGTTAATTGCTTTGCTACACTATTCCCTGGGACCAAGTTGCACAAGTTACCTTCAAACTGATCATCACCCCGTGTGACTGACCCCTGTCATTGCCAGCCTCAAGCGAAGCTTCATAGCACGCAAGGTGCGTCCATCGCAGTTACACCCCATATACACTTACAAGGTTAATGTGGAAAGCTCCAGTGATTTGCCATCACCTCTCCAGCACATAAGGCTTATCCAGGCAGCAGAGCAGCACACAGCTGGCTGGTTCTTGGGGAGACAAGACAGACTAGAGGGACACAAGACTTCCAGAGCAGGGAGGGACAGCCAGCTGTTTCCCTGGCAGAAGGTGGTCCAAGACATGATAGCTCTAGTTTTCCTTTTGTCCCTGTTTACCTGTTTTTCTCAACTTCACAGTTGTGTTGTCCGCATTTCATTAATTAAAAACAATAAATAAATAGAAAATCTTTTGTTTACTTTAGATTTCAGGCCAAGTGATGGGGACATGATATTCCCTGTCCTCAGGGTCGCTCTCCCAGAAATGAAGGCACTGGAACATCATCACTGTGACAAACTCTGTCTTCTGGATATTCTGGAGGAAACAGGGCAGTTCTGAGGAGATGCTGCTCCTGGGCTGTGCATGGCAGCAGTAGGACGGGGGATGAGGACACCCTGATAGCCAGGGAATCCCAATCCTGGTGCCAGGTAACAGCCACAGCTCAGAGGTAAGCTGCTGACTCAACGGGCAGAGTTCACCACCAAAAGTAATTAACTTATCACAACGTGAGGTTGAAAAATCTGTATATGTTGCTACAGTTTGTTGCTTTGCTGCTTTGCTTCCCAGTGCCTCACACCTTGTTGCTATTTCTAACCTGGCCCCAGGTATTCTTGCACTTTACCACTGAGATAAAAGCAAGGATTGTTCCAGTAGGCACCATGCTATGTAATGCAGCTTGAAATTATTCAGAGCAAGAAGCAGACCCCTAATCCACAATTTGTAGTCCTGCCACTTTCCCTTCAGTCCCTCTCAAGCCATCTCGGTTGCAACTCCATGTTCCTTACTCTGATTTTTTCTTTGGTTTGACAACTCTTACAAATTGCACACGACTAGAGCTGCAAACAGTATTATAAAAGAGAAAGCAAGCTTGCAATATGTGATTATGTTCCGATCTTTGCCCTCTTTTATCATCTTCTATCCACCCTTACAATAATCTAAAAAGGCAAACTCACATATCCAGAGAGCAGCTAAAACAAACCTTCTGGTTTAATGTACCCTCAAATGCTGTTTGTATAGATGTCTAATTATCCCAGGGTTTTAGCTATATAAAAACTGATTTCAGCCTGCTCTCGTGCCACAAGGCTGAAGGACGTTTTCACAAGGGCAACGATTTTAAACAGGAACCAGAACAAACCCCAGGAGGTCAGTTCCCAAGCAGGTAACACATCTGCCCACAGCTACCGCTCGCTCTGCTCCCAGCAGAAAACCCGTGTTCACCAGCATTCGTGGGAGAAACAGAAACACCATCTCAACCTGCTGCCCAAGGAAAGCTGGGGAGAGGAAGGGGCACTCTGGGAGAGGCAGCTCCAGGACGACCCAAAGCTGGCAGGTGCCACAAGACCAGCCGGCCGCCTGCTTGCCACCACCCTGGAGAGAAGGAGAGGGGCTGTCCCAGCTTCTCACTAACGTGAGGAGAGTCAAGAAGGACACGGGGTAGTCCTGTTGCTTACTGCCAAGCATCTTCTCCTTTGCGCCTCTCCATCAGACATCCAGGCCCTGCCGTGTCCTTTCCATTCTCCAGGCAAGAGCAGCTTCACCTCCCCACAGGCCTCTCCAGGGAGCCCAAGAGAGGAACATCCACAGACTGCATCACTGACCTGATACCCCCCAGTGTGAGCAAAAGCAGAGGGCGAAACTGAGCAAGTGGGGAGACCCCTCTGCTCCAAACCAAAGGGGAGCATAGGTCGGTATGAGAGATGGAGGAGGACACTATAGTTCACACCATGTGGGCTTTCTCCCCAGAGACACGGGTGCGAGGGAAACACCACAAAAATGCCCCAGCTGCGAGGAAAAGCTCATGATCATTCTCAGACAGTAAAAATCAATCATGCATAAGGCAAATCCACAGGAGACCTGGGCTCCATTTGTTCCAGCGCTCAAGGGACTGCTGGTTGTTTGCTTTAAATATGTATTATTTCCTCACAATAGCAGTTAACATACCACTTATTACTCCCACCATCTGATAGGAAGATATGTGCTGCTTTGTAGTTTGCATGCAAGTCACCTACAGCTAACTATCTCTTAGAATTGCACATAAAGACCGCTTTGCATCTTAAGTTAACTCTGATGGGGGGGGGGGGGCGCTGGAATAAATCCACTTGCAAGCAGCACAAAACCTGTTTCCAAAGGGTCTGTCTCCATCATCTTCCCCACCATCTTGCTACTGTTTTCCAACAACAGCAGCCACAATCCTCAGAAAGATATGCTTCAATTTAAAGAGAAAATATTGGAAAGAAAATGAAAGAATAAATTGGAAATTGAAAGAATAAAGTTGCAGTAATTATAGCAACTGTTACTAGAAGATTTCCTGTGCCCTTCTGGCTCTTGTTCAGTTTTTCTGTTCCAGTGTAACCATAGGAACAGCAGCGAAGAGTCTCATTTAAGAGCCTTCACTTCAGCTGGTAGGTTAAGTTATGAGACTGTAGTGGGCTTGAATATTAAAAACATTCAAACAGCTCTGAAAAAAGCTCAGTTTGAATGAGAACTGTATGACTGTATTGTAAGAGACAGACATCTGTGTTGTAAACAGACGAAGTGCCCTGCCAATAAATGGGCAAGGGGAAGCCTGACACAAGCCACCCTAGAACAAACAAACGCTACTGACAGAGGTTACTAAAAATTGGGCTCAGTAAACAGGTTAAGAACATAAATCGTGACTTGCTTAACACACTGAAACTCAAACCATATGTTTCCTGTAGCTGTCGTTTTGTTTAACAGTCCAAAGCAAGATGACTGGATGAACAGTGACGGTAACACAACTTCAATGCAATGTTCTCCCAAACTAGCAAATCCAATATCCCAAATTTTACTTAATCCTTCAAAGCATGAAATGACTCAGGTCTGTCTCATCACCTTTCTTTCAAGAAAGATGAGCAAACACAAGTCAGCTGTCTTAAAACAAATCCAGTCACAGGAACAAAGCCAATCAAATAAATAGCCTGAGTAGACTAGGGATGTTAAAGGGAGTACTCAGGAGTAGATAAACAAGTTATGGATCAAAAAGGTGTACCTAGGCACCCTGTACCTATGGACTTTCATCTAAAGAATATTAAGCAGTTGCTACCCTAAAGCATCTGTTACTTCACACATTAGCAATAAGACTCATTTGAAAGCGTATTTGGAGACATGCTCAATTATTCAGTAACAGTTGTACTACAGTGTTTTAAATAGCTAACAACTGGACAAAAAAAGATGGAAAACATGTTCATGTTACATTTGTTACAAAGGACAGGCCTGTACATAATAGGAAAGCATAATGTCCCTTTTTTATAAATTAACGAATGTGATTATGTCCACAATATAGAGAAAAAGTAAGTAATCATCTGGTACTTATCTGTACAATTTGCTGCCTTATTTCTGAAGGAATGTTGAAATATTTCAAGCAGTTACAAAAATTATGGAATCTCTGTGAGGACACATCAAAGATAATGCAGAATATAAAACAAAGCTTCAGCATCCATCTACACACATTTTTGGGGGGAATAGGATTTGCTGTCCTTAAATTGGCTGCAATCTTCTGCTTAATTTCTGATTTGTGTCCCTGCTTCATGGACTTCAGCTGGGGAGGAGGCAGGAACTGATGAATACTCTGTTCTCTGAGCTGCATTTGCATCACTTGTTAAGTATTCAGCAAAGATCAGACACATCCATATCTTTTTTCTTATAGCTTTAATCATACCATTTCGCTGGCTTGTTTGTGATTTTTCTATCTATTGCTACTGCTATAAACACACTCTCTGCTCTGTCTTATACAGGTTCTAGTAAAACATAAGCTCGTGTTACTTCAACTTATTAACATTTAACCCTGAGCCAGCAGCCTTTACTACTGGACTGTTGTCAGGAAGAGACTACAGGTGGTCTACCAAGAAGGTTTATACTGGCCAGAAATAGGCACCACAAGCTGTGCTTGCAGTTAATTTTGGCTTTATTTTAAGAGAGAAATCAAAGTTTTCTACTTCTGCTGTTCTTATTGCTCTAAGCACCTGTGCAGCTGAGTTCACTCACTTGGCTATGAGCGCCACAGAAAGATCTCAGACATCTCTGTTTCATATTTTCACATTTCCTTCGGCTAACAAGTCTCATTATTATTGCAAAGCCCCTTTCTTGTTTTATTTACAGATGGTAAATGATGCTCCATTCAGATCCACATATAAAATTTTCATGTTCAACATGTGCAAGTTAACAAGGATATAAAAGTCTCCACGAGCCCCAGTGCATTGCACGGCAAGGTAGAGATGCCTCAGAGCTGGTTTCAGTCTCTTCTGTTAATAAGACACCTGGAGGATGGGGAGGGTATGGGGAAAAGGAAGCAAACAGCACCAGCTTTAAACAGCTCAGGGAAACTGTCTGGTTTCACAGGCAAAAGAAGTTTTACATTTCTGAGGACTGGACATTTTTATTTAATGGAAGAATGATTTTTAATGTGCACTGATTCAAAAAAATGACAATAAGAGACAGACATTCTCTCTAGCATTTGAGACTCCAAACTTGCAAAAGAAAACTGTTAGGACACAGAAGAAAGGAAAGGAAGAATTAAATACATGAAATGAACTTGAAATGTAAGATTCCTGAAAATATTTAATTACCTCTTTTTGAAAGAAGGTTCCCATAGCTACCTTACCAAAAGGTGGCTTATGAAGGAGTAATCACGGGGTTTTCCAAATGTGTAGCCAGAGACTTCCTCTTGGGAGGACACAGCTCATTTCTGCCCTGCCTTTCACTCTCCCACACACATGCTACTGCAAGGCAGTCCGATAACACGCTGCTATTTGACATGACTGCATTTATAATTTACACCAAGGCAACTACTGCAGTGAGAGAAGCCTGCACCTGAACAGCCTGAGGCTCTTTTCTGCTTTGGAATAGTTATCCTTGCAATAAACTAGTGATATTTTATTTCTTTTATGTATTCATTATTTTTAAATAAAGCATCAAAGGAAAAGAACTACCAATTTTACAGAACCACTGAACCATAACTGCTGTAAGCAAGAATAAAAGGCCCTCTTAGAGATATATGCGAGCTCTCTATACCAGAGACAGGGACCGCCTAGCTGCAAATGAGGTGCTCCAGAGCATCATCAAGTCAATCACTACAAACCATCCTTCAGAGCCTACATTAAGGATTATGCATTACTTCAAATGGTGCTATGCCATTTACAACACTTTAGTAAAGGAAAAATATCATGCCAGGCTAAGCCAAGAAGCTTCTGAAATTACCACAGGCAAGACTTGTAAAGTGACTGTAACTCCAGAGTTCCCTGGTGACACCACTCGCCTGACTGGGATGAGCTCGATGTTGTCAGGTGAGGTACCTAACCGATCCTCAGCTGGATAATATACGGGGACAAAT
Organism: Apaloderma vittatum; assembly: GCF_000703405.1. Lineage (NCBI taxonomy): Eukaryota > Metazoa > Chordata > Aves > Trogoniformes > Trogonidae > Apaloderma > Apaloderma vittatum. The sequence goes on along the minus strand of NW_009715689.1, from coordinate 25,159 downwards.
CCAGGGAGTGAAGACAGGGCCTTCCTCAAGCTCATGCTAAAGCTTGTAACTGCATCACAGAATCAAAGTTCCTCTTGTGCTCTGCAGCTTTCATTGGGTCAGAGAGATTTATGCGCCCCACTAAGGAGAAGGTGATGAACAACTGCTTTCTACTTCCTAAGGCAAGCTGTTTCATGCATATGAACCCAGTGACTTAAATCCATGCAGAGTCCTGTAACTGGCCCTCCTAATGTCATATTTCACTTTCTGATGCTTCCTCCCTACTATTCTGATGGAGAAGGGTGGGGAAGTCCTGTTTGCATGCATATTTCAGGATAAGCTCCTGCTTGAACTCACACACTGAACATCAAGTTCTAACATTTTAATGAGGTGTCTAAACCATGCTTGTTGCAATTAAAGTTTAACAAGTTTTTAAAGCAAGATTTTAAGTTGTACATTAATATTTCACAATGCACTGCATTACCCTGTGCCATGCCATCCCAAATAGTTTATGCAATCGGCAAAAGCTTTTTATTCAGCCATGTACTGTAGTTCTCCACGACACAGCGAAGTGGTGACCTGTGCTCTGCCCTGTGAGCACACACTTCTTCACACAGCCCCTTAGAGCTTGCAATGCAACCAAAAGGTTTGTCCTTGTAAACCGAAGCTGTGGCAGAACCTTAGAATATGAACTACAGGATGACACTGAAAAGATACATCAACTTCTGTTTTATACCACAAGGTTATTTTATATTCTCATTAACGGCAACCAGTTCAGGAACAGCTGCTCAGAAGTCACATGGCATCCAGTCCTACCCATGTCAAGTGCTCACACAACTATCATAGCTATTTTCTAGCCCTCCCTCTTTTCCTCCACGAGAGATATGTTGCAGGAAATCACAATAAACAGAGGGACCTTAAGCATTCCTCTAAATAGGCAAAGTACCTAACATTCCCTTTGTGAGGAGAATTTTAGCAAGAGGACTTCCTCCTACCTCGATTCCACTAATACTATGCACCAATTCTCATTAGAATAAGAGAAGGTTTTAGTATCACTGCTCCTCTTGAGCGGCCTAGAAAGTAGCGAGAAGGGAATGGCAGGGGAGAGCACGTAGCCTGAGCACTGGACTCTGGAGAGAGGAGCACTCCCAAACCTCTTCTATCAGCCTGTGCCATTGTTTCCCAGGTGCTCAGAGGTGCAGATCTGCTGAATTTCAACAGTGATATAAAACCACAAATTAAAATGGGACTTAAAAGATTTTACTTTTTTTTTTACTCTTCCTAGAAGGATTCTGGGGGCTCTCCCAGGAACTTTTATAGGCAAGCCCAAACTTGAGGCTTATGAACCATGACCTGTACACTTCATTGACTTACAGTGAGCAAACACTCTGACAAACTGAGTCTTGTCACAGCAAGTTGCCTCCCATGGAGGTCTGAGACTGTCTGATGAGAAATAATAGCTATATAACAAATGAACTGGATAAAATGAATACACCAAAGAGCAAATTATTGATGGAATCATTTGCAAGCAAATGAAATCCATATTGATGAGTCCATTACTTCATTTCAACTGGTTTTGTGCTAAACAGTGGAGCAGTTCTGATTAATGCACTGATTACGTTGAACTTCAATCTGCTTAATATTTTATGTCTTCATATTATCGCCTCTGTTTGAGGAACCATGCCTTGTTGAGCATGAGTAACCACGCACTGAGAGGTTGCCGTACTGTTTGAGACAGGCTTCTCAAATGGCAAGGTGCACTGGCTCCTATTCAGGGGCAATGCACACACTGCTGCTGCAGTTTCTTAAGACTACTGGAGAGCCCTAGCATCATCCTGAGCTGTAATACTTCCCTAATATTGTGTAAAAGAGCAGTACATATATTCTCCAAAAATATCAAATCTGGCTACACTGGTACAGTCTTCGGAAAGTCAATCTGACAGCCTCAAGGAAGCAATTCAAATAGCTACATCCTCCTCTCTTTCACTTGCAAAAATACCATCATGTCTCAACAAGCTACACAGTGCCCCCACTACCAACTGACTAAACCACTTTCCAAAATAAGGTTCAAAGTTGAAAGAAAAATGTAATACAGCAATGGGAATAAATCCTATTCATCAAAGAAACTGAAAAAAAGTTAGACAGGCAGCACCCAAATTGTTTCACAGGCTGGGTATGCTCATGAAGAGAAGATTTCTGAGTATATAGGAAGCAGCAAAAAAAACCCCCAAAACAAAACAAAACAAAAAAATCTCCCTTTGATATCAGCAGAGAATGTAAAGCTGACTGGCCATTGCCCATGTCACAGAATCACAGTACGTGAGGTTCAGAGGGATGCATGTGCACACACACAAGCTCCCCGCTGTTTCAGTATGCAAACCAACCTTTCCAAAGGACAAACCATGAAGATGTGCCCCCTTAGGGAGAGTTATTTTTTAACATTGTTGACAAATCATACCCCATAGCAACAGCACATACCAGCTACTAGACAGGATAGACAGTATATCTGGCCAGGACAGGAATTGCCATATATGAGTTACCGACCATTCCTTGGCACTAGGGATCACTCTGAGTCCTCTGGCATTAGATTGACCCTTCAATGACCTAGGCAGACGCTGATACACAGCACGGGAACAGCATCTGCAGCTCAAGCTACTTAATCAGCCTGAATGAGACAACCTAGTTTTTAATTCAGCCTTCCAATTAAATTTAACCCAGTAATACAACACATGGCAACGACTATGACTGGTCATCTTACATTACATTTCAAAAACGAAACTACTTTTCTTTGGAGTTGTAGCAAGGTAAAACAGAAGGCTAAGAGAGTTGTAAGGCCTTCTTCCTACCAGACAGGTTAAGTATTTTGGAGAAAGATGAAGATTGCAGAAGAATCTTCCAAAGGGTACCTACTGCTGTCAGAACAAGTCCTCTGAAGCCTCTTCCAACATTCCTCCCCTTGCAAAAACAGCTTACAGACCTTCAGATAACCCTCCCCTTTTTGTTAATACTCCAAGAGCCAAAGATTGAGGAAGAAGAAAACTTGTTTTGAAAATTGTTTCTGAAGGAAAGAATTTCAGGTATCAGTGAGTGGACTTAGCTCTTTGACAACTGCCAAAATTTGTTCCATGCTCCTACCCACGAGCTTTTAGCATGATAGTTCCACCAGTCGTCACCACATAGGTCAGTCCTGATCAAGCCATGCATCTCCCTAAAACTTGTTGTGAAGGGCTGCAACTCTCCTTTTCCTCCAGTCACTGCTTTGCCAGTGCTGCAGTAACTACTATTGCTACATCAAAACAGCTAACTCAGTCCTCACTCGCTGCTCCAACAGCAGGGCAATTTTTGCAGCCACCCACCACCTCGCAGAACTGCGTGGTACCTGCGCTGTACAAAGACTAAGCAGTCCTGAAAAGAAATGCCTTGGCTGATGACACGTCGCCTGCGAGCTTCAAAAGAAAAGAAAAAAAGACAGCTGACAGCTATTAGTTGCCTCTAAGACCACTGAACATTTTGGCAAATGACGATGTAACGTAGCTTGTGCTTTCGCAGCACAAACCAAGCCTTCTGGATAAGCTTGCGGCAAATAACTCTGCATCAGAGCTGTACCTCAAGAAAATGTAAATTCTGTACCCATTTAAAAAATACCGTGATTTAGTCTGTCAGAGGTTTAACATCAGTTTATTTGCTGTACAAATATATATATATATATATATAGAGACAGGCCATATATATATGGGGTAATACCTATATATCACCTATCTCAACAAATCCTCTTACAAACATTTATCAAAACCGCTCTGCTACATGTCTTTTTACTTCTTACTTCACAGATTTTGAAATATGGATTTTATATTCAGAGTCCTAAGGATGTTAAGAACATTATCTTGACTTATCATGAACACACACATGCACACACAACCACCTCTCCAACCTCCCCAAAAAAACAACAAAAAGACTCCTCCAAAAACCTGAACTATTAATTTCTTGTTTCATGTTTCCACAGCTTTCTGTTAGTGAACTGAGGGACAGAGTGAGGGAACCAGGTGTCAAAATTTCCATCTTTAACATAAACTAAAAGTTTGGAGAGATTTAGAGGACGACTCCTGGTAGAATAATAGGACTTGTGGAATAATAAGGCTCTTGAATAAGCATTAGAATCAGTTGTCATGTACCATTAAAATAAGACACTCCACATTCTTCATCTGCAAGGGCTCAGGCACCAAATGAAGTAGGCTTCTTTGCTCAGATCACTGACTGGAAACCACATGCAAAAGATTATTATAGTTACATAATTCTCAGAAAATGCACACACAAAAGAAGCCATTAAGTTTCCATGGTTCTTCTTGAAGGTGTACCTGTTCGCCGTCAAGGTGAACATCATATCTCATTTAGGACTATCACAAAACTGTGTTGAATTCTCATCTAGTGAGGGGGAAACAGTCACAGGAGGCTGAAGCAGAAACTCCATTCCCTAACATCCTCAGTTATTCGGGGTCCCTTCTGCTGTGATGGAAGAACTTGATCTGCACATGCATCTCTACACACACACACACTTCCCCTCTGAACAGCTACCACCACCTTCAGCCTCCCAGGATCTGCTTCAAGGATTTTTGACAGTGTTGTAAAACCATTTGACTTTCAGCATCACCAACTCATCACTCGTATGTTCGATAATCTTTTTTCCATTATAATCTGGAAAAACTATCAGGTCTCTTACTGCTCTTGCCTCTTTCTTAGGTTACAACTTCTCCTCCTCTACAAATTTCTACAGGTTTGCTTTTCCAAACAGCAGTCTGTATTCCAGTTTTAGTGTGTTTTTTAACCTCGAGCTTTTTATCTGGGCTATCTTAATGCAGTGCACAAAACAAAAAGCAAACCTAAAAGACAACCTTAAGTCAGTGAGAAACTCATGTTCATTGCCTCCTATTCTTCACTCCCCTCAAACGCTATTCATTGCTCTTAAAGTCACTTCCTTTCGTTCCAACAGAAGCACACACCATCCCCCTTAACCCAGTGCAGCAATCTCACACACCCACAGAGGCACACCCATGCCCGCAGATAAACTACATCACTCTTCCCCTTACTGCATTAAATTCCTCCTTTCTGTCAGCACATCTTACTAATTAGTATTTTGGATAGCACAAACAGAAAACTCATTCTGTGACTGAGAACACAAATCCAGCAGAGAGCCTGCCTGTTTTCACAAGGATGTTACATGGTCTTCTGTCTGGCTCTGTTGGTTGAAATTTGGCTTGCTTTTCAGAGTCATATCAAATACATTCAGATATTATATTTAAATATATCTGAAGAACTTGAGAGCTCTGCCTTTTTACCTTAAAAACTTGGAAGAGTTGGCATCCATCCCGAATCAAAGCAACCTGTGTTTTACAAGCTTACTAAAACAATCTTCCTGCTCAGGCTTCAGCCTGTGCCCTCCAATTTCCTTCTCCACCTCAATTTATCTTCCTCCAATTGAAACCACTGTTACAGCAGATGAGGTTTATCAAGTTTATCAAACAAAAACAGCAGCTCCTACATCCATGGCTCCAAATGAACTCAAATGGAAGGCATTCATTTGTACATCGTTCCTCCCCTTCCCAATTAAAGGAACAATTCATTTTGTAGGGTGTTAGTGCTCTACCATCCCACTAGGCAGGCTGAAACCATCCAGCGCTGAACTGGTTCAGAGTAGTCCAACTCAACACGTAAATAACTGCAGCTTTCATAGCCAATGCTTTCATTGCCCTGTATAAATCACACATTTTTTCCAGTAGACTGCAGGAAAGACAGAACATAAAGCTCCTCAGGACCTACAGTGAATGCCATGCCAGGATTAAAATCTACAATTTAGATTCTTCTACTATACCCTTATTCTTCCAAACACAAGTAAGTGTAATGGGATGTGAAAACTCTTAGCTTCCTCTTGCAGCTCCCATGTAATTGCAGTTTTCCTCCTCCGAAAAGTTTGATGAGATCAGATGTGTTCTCCAAAGTACAGCTGGGGCAGGTGCTCCCCTGAACAGTGCTGAGCGCCCACACAGACCCTCACAAAGAAGAAAAACCCCACGGTCGGAATCCCTGCTGCCTGCGGTAGTCAATTCATTTTTGTGCATTGGACATGTGCCCAAATGTCCCAGACTGACTCCGAAGAAGGAAATGACCTACCATCACCACTGGGTCAAGAAGGCATTTCAGTGCTGACTCTCCACACAGCTTTCGCTTTGTGTTTTTCATCACCCCTCTGCATCTTTGAATGGTGCTGACTAGCAAAGGCAACGGTTGAAACTGCTGTGCCAGGGCTTGTTCCAGCTTGGCAAATTCAATTAAGTACAGTAGAAAAGTTCTCCTCTGATACAGCCAAAGCTTCTTTGGCTAAACTGACTAAATCAACTTGCTGTTTCTACAAACAATGTTTCCACCATTTTTTTCCCCACTCTTAAGTGTTTTATTTCCTGCTTCCCTACCTTTTTCCTCCCTTCCTGCCTTTCCTTTTTTTTTAAAAAAAAAAAAAAAAAAGTGTAGAAGATACAAACAGCACACAAAAAGTTTCAAGGGATTTTACAGCTACCACTGCAGCAAGTTCAAAAGCTTTGAAGGAGCAGTATATATATATACATGTTGCCAAAAGCCTGGAGACCACAAATGGACCACAATGAACACACTGGCTTCTTAAACTCAACACTCATTTTAAACATAGTGATAACACCTAGAAGTACTTTATGCATCATCATTGACTACTGCATCCCATTATGAAAGTTTTTCTTCAACAAAACCCCTTTAATTTTAATCTTCTCCTCTTAAGCTAATGAAGACTCTTCTGTGAATCTTGTTGCGTCCCCCTGTATTGTAGCGGAAGAGAGCTAAGACATAGGGGGCCGGTTAGCTCAGTGGTTTGAGTGTGGTGCTGACAGCAATGACCAACACTGAGATCGTGGGTTCGTATTCCCACTCGGTCCCCATGTGTTACCTGGTCTAGTCGAGAAGTGGCATCCCTGCCCATAACAGGGAGGTTGGATTAAATGATCTCTAAGGTCCCTTCCAGCCTAGGCCATTCTACGATTCTATGATATTTTCAGCTTCAGTAATCTCAAGATATCTGCAGAAAAACGTTAGGCTTCCTCAAGCATATTTCCAAGGCTGCCATACAGATGTTAGGAACCAACACCAGAGCACTGTTGCACATAAAAGGAGACAGGAAATTTTCCTGCTGCTTGAAAGGAGTTAGAGGAAGCAGCAAAGGCTTGCTGGTGAGGCACACATTTGATGGCTGAACCATCTCATGTGTCCAAAGAAACGTATCAGCCATTTTGAGGCTGTTAGATTATATGGCAAAGCCTGGCAAGCCCTTCACTAGCAAAATATTAAAACTCCACTCAATGGCCAGGTAGAGCACCTAGGAGCCACACTGGTAGCAGCAGCCTGCGATCAAACTGCCTACTACGTATTGGCTCTGGGTTCACCCTCATTTAGGTTAACCCCATTGACCAGGAACGCTGCTTCTCTGGGCCTCAGGTATTTCTCTGGAGTGTTTTGTCACCCTTTGGACCCTGAAGATTTTGGCTTCTCAGAAGTCAGACAAAGATTTCTGTTGCAAGTGGCCTTCCCCCAGCACAGGGGCTCCACACCAGCTGCAGAATAACCTCTGACAAAAATATTCCTGATGTGTTTGAGGATGAGTTCTCCAAGGAATACACGTGCGGTCTTCGCCTCTCAAGATGAAGCCCGAAGTGTCCCACCCTTGAGCAACCTGACCTACTGAAAGGTGTCCCTGCCCATGGCAGTGGGGTTGGAACTAGATGATCTTTAAAGTCCCTTCTAACCCAAACCATTCTATAATTCTATGAATTAATGTAGAGGCTGAGAAGAGGTAGAAGAATTGACCTAGGCTAACTGTGGTTTCCATAGGCAGCCAGGGGCTGCTCTGCTAGAGCCACTGACAAACTTCAGCAGAAAATCTGGCAGAGGGGCGGACTATCATCTCCCGCAGCAGAAAGCTTGGTGCTGAACCAGGCCACCACATCAAAGGCAGTCATTTTATTGATTTAATTACCTCAAAAAATATATATTAAAAAAAGAAATCTTCCTCTCTTCACAGCTGCCTGTACAGAAGAAAAGCACTCCTTCCTCAAGCTGTGCTGGCTCAGAGCTGTGAGAAAAGCCAGAGCAGGGAATCAGAGCTGGTTGAGCTGCTCGCAGACTGATGGACGTGTTCCCTCCAATCTGTTTACCGGCAGCCAACCCAGCAGCCCCCTCTCCCCCGCCAGCCCCTGGTCCCACACGACTTGCCAGGGCCGGGAGCGAGTTTGCAGAAAAGGTTAATTCCAGGAACAGCCAGGAAAAGCCAGGAACATGGCACTCTGGCAACAAGAGTGTGAGTCCCTACACAGCTTGCAAGCCTTCTGCTAGCGGCAGAAGAAACAAAGAAAAAGTGTCAGTGGCAAATACTGGTTTGCAGGAGGGTGCCAAGGCGCCCGGGATGGCCACGGAGGTGAACCTTTCTGGCACAGTACACAGGCTGTTGTGTTTGGGGGTGAGAGGAAGGTGTCAGTTGCTTTTGGCTGCCACCACAGTCTTAATGTGACATTCATCAACAATCTATTAACTCGCCACAACGAGGGGAGCATCGTGCTTTCAGCCCCATAGTTAGTGATGTACGTGTGTACCTGCATGGTGTTACAGCAGCCACACCAGTCACTTCCCTTAACAAAAAAGAAAAATGCATCATAAGAGCATTAGGAAGGAATGGATCAACCAACTCCTCACCACCGCATCAGGAAAGGAACTAGCTAAATAAACTGGCAGGACAGGACTGTCAGCTAGGACCATCGGTGCTGGCCGTCCTGTTAATCTTCAGCTGGAAAGAAGAAAGCTGCAGCAGCTTTTTTTTTTTTTTTTTTTTTTGCTAAGTCCTGCAGCAGGAAGTTTTCATGCCCTCCAGACCTGGATTGTGCAGATCTGTGCTACCTCCAGTAGTTATACATAGAAACAATCCATTAACCGTGAGGTTAACACACAGCACATAAATAGATCGCGCTTGTCAGCATGCCTAAGCCCTACAGGTCGGCTGGCTGTTTTACTTTCTTCAGCGGAATTGCTGCAGGAAAGTAGGACTTCCCAGTCTGGATTATAGGGGCAGAGTACGATCAACTATTTTTTATTGCTGTTTTACAGAGAGCACAAGACAAAACTTCAGCACAAGTGAAAAATCAAATGAAGGATGAATATCTTTCCTTCTGCAATCTGTGCCTTATAGGTTTATGTTTCAGAATAAATGCAAACATTTTGAATGCAGCCAGACACTGCATTTCAGAGAGTTTGGGTAAGGGCTGGAGGGAAGAACAGAACACGCTTGGAGGATGAATATATGTACTCTAAATAAAGTATTTCAGAAGAATCAACCCATCAGTAACGATACCTGGATGTCCAGTTTGCCTGTGGGAGGGCAAAAGGGGAGCCCTGCTATTAATAAACTGTGCTCAGTTTTGAAATTAAAAGCTCAAATACAAAGATCTGGCAGTTCTCAAAAACAAAACAAAAAAACTAAAAAAAAAAACAAAAAACTAAAAAAAAACCCACAAAAAAAACCCACACAACTTTTTCAGCATGCAAGCTGCATCCCTTCTCCACAAAAACTTGCTTTTAGAAACAGATGGCAGCCTGCAAGACCTACAAATCCTTTGTCTGGAGTGGCAAACTAGGCCCTATTGCCCATCAAAGTCAACCGTCACATTGTGAAGCACTGACCCTAACAAATCCATTATGTTTCTTTCTACCACAATGCTACACCAGACAAAATGAGTCAGACTTAATAGGAAAGGGTGAGGGATTTTAAATCCCCTCCCCCCCTGTCCCGC